>NW_026779104.1:0-156134 GCF_030144855.1 Hypanus sabinus
AGAGGAATAATCACTCTGTGTCTGACCCCGGGAGATGGTGACGGGACGGGGTGGAGGGAGAGTCACTCTGTGTCTGACCCCGGGAGTGTTTGCTGGGACCGTGTAAAGGAATAATCACTCTGTGTTTGACCACGGGAGTGTGTGTTGCGTCGGTGTAGGGGATTAATCACTCAGTGTCTGACCCCGGGAGTGTTTGATGGGACGGTGAGGATTGAGATTAACTCTGTGTCTGAACCCGGGAGTGTTTGATGGGACCGTGTAGAGGAATAATCTCTCTGTGTCTGACCCCGGGAGTGTTTGATGGTACGGTATAGAGGAATAATCTCTCTGTGTCTGACCCCGGGAGAGTTTGATGGGACCTTGTAGTAGAATAATCACTCTGTGTCTTACCCCCGGAGTGTTTGATGGGACCGTGTAGAGGAATAATCACTCTGTGTCTGAACCCCGGGAGCGTTTGATGGGACCGTGTAGAGGAATAATCACTCCGTGTCTGACCCCGGGAGTGTGTGATGGGACGGTGTTGAAGGAGATTCACACTGTCTCTGACCACGGAAGAGTCTGATGTGACCTTGTAGAGGAATAATGACTCTGTGTCTGACCCCCGGGAGCGTTTGATGTGACCGTGTAGAGGAATAATCACTCTGCGTCTGACCCCGTGAGAGTTTGATGGGCGGTGTAGAGGAATAATCACTCTGTGGCTGACCCCGGGAGTGTCTGACGGTACGTGTAGAGGAATAATCTCTCTGTGTCTGACCCCGGGAGTGTGTGATGGGACGGTGTGGAGGGAGATTCACTCTGTGTCTGACAACGGGAGTGTGTGATGGGCGGTGTAGAGGAATAATCACTCCGTGTCTGACCCCGGGAGTTTGCGAGGGGACGGTGTGGAGGGAGATTCACTCTGTGTCTGACCCCGGGAGTGTTTGATGGGACCGTGTAGAGGAATCATCACTCTGTGTCTGACCCCGGGAGTGTGTGATGGGACGGTGTGGACGGAGATTCACTCTGTGTCTGACCAAGGGAGTGTGTGATGGGCGGTGTAGAGGAACATTCACACTGTGTCTGACCCCGGGAGTGTGAGATGGGACCGTGTAGAGCAATAATCCCTCTGTGTCTGACCCCGGGAGTGTTTGATGGGACCGTGGAGAAGAATAATCACTCAGTGACTGAACACGGGAGTGGGTGATGGGACGGTGTGGAGGGAGATTCACTCTGTGTCTGACCCCGGGAGTGTTTGATGGGACCGTGTAGAGGAATAATCTCTCTGTGTCTGACCCCGGGAGTGTTTGATGGTACGGTATAGAGGAATAATCTCTCTGTGTCTGACCCCGGGAGAGTTTGATGGGACCTTGTAGTAGAATAATCACTCTGTGTCTTACCCCCGGAGTGTTTGATGGGACCGTGTAGAGGAATATTCACTCTGTGTCTGAACCCCGGGAGCGTTTGATGGGACCGTGTAGAGGAATAATCACTCCGTGTCTGACCCCGGGAGTGTGTGATGGGACGGTGTTGAAGGAGATTCACACTGTCTCTGACCACGGAAGAGTCTGATGTGACCTTGTAGAGGAATAATGACTCTGTGTCTGACCCCCGGGAGCGTTTGAGGTGACCGTGTAGAGGAATAATCACTCTGCGTCTGACCCCGGGAGAGTTTGATGGGCGGTGTAGAGGAATAATCACTCTGTGGCTGACCCCGGGAGTGTCTGACGGTACGTGTAGAGGAATAATCTCTCTGTGTCTGACCCCGGGAGTGTGTGATGGGACGGTGTGGAGGGAGATTCACTCTGTGTCTGACAACGGGAGTGTGTGATGGGCGGTGTAGAGGAATAATCACTCCGTGTCTGACCCCGGGAGTTTGCGAGGGGACGGTGTGGAGGGAGATTCACTCTGTGTCTGACCCCGGGAGTGTTTGATGGGACCGTGTAGAGGAATCATCACTCTGTGTCTGACCCCGGGAGTGTGTGATGGGACGGTGTGGACGGAGATTCACTCTGTGTCTGACCAAGGGAGTGTGTGATGGGCGGTGTAGAGGAACATTCACACTGTGTCTGACCCCGGGAGTGTGAGATGGGACCGTGTAGAGCAATAATCCCTCTGTGTCTGACCCCGGGAGTGTTTGATGGGACCGTGGAGAAGAATAATCACTCAGTGACTGAACACGGGAGTGGGTGATGGGACGGTGTGGAGGGAGATTCACTCTGTGTCTGACCCCGGGAGTGTTTGATGGGACCGTGTAGAGGAATAATCTCTCTGTGTCTGACCCCGGGAGTGTTTGATGGTACGGTATAGAGGAATAATCTCTCTGTGTCTGACCCCGGGAGAGTTTGATGGGACCTTGTAGTAGAATAATCACTCTGTGTCTTACCCCCGGAGTGTTTGATGGGACCGTGTAGAGGAATATTCACTCTGTGTCTGAACCCCGGGAGCGTTTGATGGGACCGTGTAGAGGAATAATCACTCCGTGTCTGACCCCGGGAGTGTGTGATGGGACGGTGTTGAAGGAGATTCACACTGTCTCTGACCACGGAAGAGTCTGATGTGACCTTGTAGAGGAATAATGACTCTGTGTCTGACCCCCGGGAGCGTTTGAGGTGACCGTGTAGAGGAATAATCACTCTGCGTCTGACCCCGGGAGAGTTTGATGGGCGGTGTAGAGGAATAATCACTCTGTGGCTGACCCCGGGAGTGTCTGACGGTACGTGTAGAGGAATAATCTCTCTGTGTCTGACCCCGGGAGTGTGTGATGGGACGGTGTGGAGGGAGATTCACTCTGTGTCTGACAACGGGAGTGTGTGATGGGCGGTGTAGAGGAATAATCACTCCGTGTCTGACCCCGGGAGTTTGCGAGGGGACGGTGTGGAGGGAGATTCACTCTGTGTCTGACCCCGGGAGTGTTTGATGGGACCGTGTAGAGGAATCATCACTCTGTGTCTGACCCCGGGAGTGTGTGATGGGACGGTGTGGACGGAGATTCACTCTGTGTCTGACCCAGGGAGTGTGTGATGGGCGGTGTAGAGGAACATTCACACTGTGTCTGACCCCGGGAGTGTGAGATGGGACCGTGTAGAGCAATAATCACTCTGTGTCTGACCCCGGGAGTGTTTGATGGGACCGTGGAGAAGAATAATCACTCAGTGTCTGAACACGGGAGTGGGTGATGGGACGGTGTGGAGGGAGATTCACTCTGTGTCTGACCCCGGGAGTGGTTGATGGGACCGTGTAGAGGAATAATCCCTCTGTGTATGGCCCTGGGAGTGTGTGATGGACCGTGTGGTGGGAGATTCACTCTGTGTCTGAACCCAGGAGTGTGTGATGGGCGGTGTAGAGGAATAATCACTCTGTGTCTGACCCCGGGAGTGTTTGATGGTACCGTGTAGAGGAATAATCTCTCTGTGTTTGACCACGGGAGTGTGTGTTGCGTCGGTGTAGGGGATTAATCACTCTGTGTCTGTCCACGGGAGAGTGTGATGGGACGGGGTGGAGGAATAAACTCTCTGTGTCTGTCCCCGGGAGTGTGTGATGGGACGGTGAGGATTGAGATTAACTCTGTGTCTGAACCCGGGAGTGTTTGATGGGACCGTGTAGAGGAATAATCTCTCTGTGTCTGACCCCGGGAGTGTTTGATGGTACCGTGTAGAGGAATAATCTCTCTGTGTCTGACCCCGGGAGTGTTTGATGGGACCTTGTAGTGGAATAATCACTCTGTGTCTTACCCCGGGAGTTTGTGAGGGGACGGTGTTGAAGGAGATTCACACTGTCTCTGACCCCGGGATTGTGTGATGGTACCGTGTAGAGAAATAATCACTCTGTGTCTGACCACGGAAGAGTCTGATGTGACCTTGTAGAGGAATAATCACTCTGTGTCTGACCCCGGGAGAGTTTGATGGGCGGTGTAGAGGAATAATCACTCTGTGGCTGACCCCGGGAGTGTTTGACGGTACGTGTAGAGGAATAATCTCTCTGTGTCTGACCCCGGGAGTGTGTGATGGGACGGTGTGGAGGGAGATTCACTCTGTGTCTGACAACGGGAGGGTGTGATGGGCGGTGTAGAGGAATAATCACTCCGTGTCTGACCCCGGGAGTTTGTGAGGGGACGGTGTGGAGGGAGATTCACTCTTTCTGACCCCGGGAGTGTTTGATGGGACCGTGTAGAGGAATAATCACTCTGTGTCTGACCCCGGGAGTGTGTGATGGGACGGTGTGGAGGGAGATTCACTCTGTGTCTGACCCCTTCAGTGTTTGATGGGACGGTGTTGAGGAATAATCCCTCTGTGTATGGCCCTGGGAGAGTGTGATGGACCGTGTGGAGGGAGATTCACTCTGTGCCTGACCCCAGGAGTGTGTGATGGGCGGTGTAGAGGAATAATCACTCTGTGTCTGACCCCGGGAGATGGTGACGGGACGGGGTGGAGGGAGATTCACTCTGTGTCTGACCCCGGGAGTGTTTGCCTGGACCGTGTAGAGGAATAATCACTCTGTCTGACCCCGGGAGTGTGTGTTGCGACGGTGTGGAGGGAGATTCAGTCTGTGTCTTACCCCGGGAGTGTGCGATGGGACGGTGTAGAGGAATAATGACTCTGTGTCTGACCCCGGCAGTGTTTGATGGTACCGTGTAGAGGAATAATCTCTCTGTGTCTGACCCCGGGAGAGTTTGATGGGGCCGCGCAGAGGAATAATCACTCTGTTTCTGACCCCGCGAATGTTTGATGGGACCGCGTAGAGGAATAATCACTCTGTGTCTGACCCCGGGAGTGTGTGATGGAACGGCGTGGAGGGAGATTCACTCTGTGTCTGTCCCCGGTATTGTTTGATGGGACCGTGTAGAGGAATAATCACTCTGTGTCTGACCCCGGGAGATGGTGACGGGACGGGGTGGAGGGAGATTCACTCTGTGTCTGACCCCGGGAGTGTTTGCTGGGACCGTGTAGAGGAATAATCACTCTGTGTTTGACCACGGGAGTGTGTGTTGCGTCGGTGTAGGGGATTAATCACTCTGTGTCTGTCCACGGGAGTGTGTGATGGGACGGGGTGGAGGAATAATCACTCTGTGTCTGACACCGGAAGAGTTTGATGTGACCGTGTAGAGGAATAATGACTCTGTGTCTGTCCCCGGGAGTGTGTGATGGGACGGTGAGGATTGAGATTAACTCTGTGTCTGAACCCGGGAGTGTTTGATGGGACCGTGTAGAGGAATAATCTCTCTGTGTCTGACCCCGGGAGTGTTTGATGGGACCTTGTAGTGGAATAATCACTCTGTGTCTTACCCCCGGAGTGTTTGATGGGACCGTGTAGAGGTATAATCACTCAGTGTCTGACCCCCGGGAGCGTTTGATGGGACCGTGTAGAGGAATAATCACTCCGTGTCTGACCCCGGGAGTGTGTGATGGGACGGTGTTGAAGGAGATTCACACTGTCTCTGACCCCGGGATTGTGTGATGGTACCGTGTAGAGGAATAATCACTCTGTGTCTGACCACGGAAGAGTCTGATGTGACCTTGTAGAGGAATAATGACTCTGTGTCTGACCCCCGGGAGCGTTTGATGTGACCGTGTAGAGGAATAATCACTCTGTGTCTGACCCCGGGAGAGTTTGATGGGCGGTGTAGAGGAATAATCACTCTGTGGCTGAACCCGGGAGTGTTTGACGGTACGTGTAGAGGAATAATCTCTCTGTGTCTGACCCCGGGAGTGTGTGATGGGCGGTGTAGAGGAATAATCACTCCGTGTCTGACCCCGGGAGTTTGTGAGGGGACGGTGTGGAGGGAGATTCACTCTGTCTGACCCCGGGAGTGTTTGATGGGACCGTGTAGAGGAATAATCACTCTGTGTCTGACCCCGGGAGTGTGAGATGGGACGGTGTGGCCGGAGATTCACTCTGTGTCTGACCCAGGGAGTGTGTGATGGGCGGTGTAGAGGAACATTCACACTGTGCCTGACCCCGGGAGTGTGAGATGGGACCGTGTAGAGGAATAATCACTCTGTGTCTGACCCCGGGAGTGTGTGATGGGACGGTGTGGAGGGTGATTCACTCTGTGTCTGACCCCTTCAGTGTTTGATGGGACGGTGTTGAGGAATTATCCCTCTGTGTATGGACCTGGGAGTGTGTGATGGACCGTGTGGAGGGAGATTCACTCTGTGCCTGACCCCGGGAGTGTTTGCTGGGACCGTGTAGAGGAATAATCACTCTGTCTGACCCCGGGAGTGTGTGTTGGGACGGTGTGGAGGGAGATTCAGTCCGTGTCTTACCCCGGGAGTGTGCGATGGGACGGTGTGGAGGGAGATTCACTCTGTGTCTGACCCCGGCAGTGTTTGATGGTACCGTGTAGAGGAATAATCTCTCTGTGTCTCACCCCGGGAGTGTGTGATTGGACGGTGAGGATTGAGATTCACTCTGTGTCTGACCCCGGGAGAGATTGATGGGGCCGCGTAGAGGAATAATCACTCTGTTTCTGACCCCGGGAATGTTTGATGGGACCGTGTAGAGGAATAATCACTCTGTGTCTGACCCCGGGATTGTGAGATGGGACGGCGTGGAGGGAGATTCACTCTGTGTCTGACCCCGGGAGAGTTTGATGGGGCCGCGCAGAGGAATACTCACTCTGTTTCTGACCCCGCGAATGTTTGATGGGACCGCGTAGAGGAATAATCACTCTGTGTCTGACCCCGGGAGTGTGTCATGGAAAGGCGTGGAGGGAGATTCACTCTGTGTCTGTCCCCGGTAGTGTTTGATGGGACCGTGTAGAGGAATATTCACTGTGTGTCTGACCCCGGCAGAGTGTGATGGGACAGTGTTGAAGGAGATTCACCCTGTGTCTGACACCGGGAGAGTGTGATGGTACCGTGTAGAGGAATAATCCCTCTGTCTCTGACCACGGAATAGTTTGATGAGACCTTGGAGAGGAATAATGACTCTGTGTCTGACACCGGGATTGTTTGATGGGACCGTGTAGAGGAATAATCTCTCTGTGTCTGACCCAGGGAGTGTTTGATGGTACCGTGTAGAGGAATAATCTCTCTGTGTCTGACCCCGGGAGTGTGTGATGGGACTGTGAGGATTGAGATTCACTCTGCGTCTGACCCCGGGAGTGTTTGAATGGACCGTGTGGAGGGAGATTCACTATGTGTCTGACCCCGGACGTGTGTGATGGGACCGTGTAGAGGAATAATCTCTCTGTGTCTGACCACGGGAGTGTGTGATGGGCGGTGTAGAGGAATAATCACTCCGTGTCTGACCCCGGGAGTTTGTGAGGGGACGGTGTGGAGGGAGATTCACTCTGTCTGACCCCGGGAGTGTTTGATGGGACCGTGTAGAGGAATAATCACTCTGTGTCTGACCCCGGGAGTGTGAGATGGGACGGTGTGGCCGGAGATTCACTCTGTGTCTGACCCAGGGAGTGTGTGATGGGCGGTGTAGAGGAACATTCACACTGTGCCTGACCCCGGGACTGTGAGATGGGACCGTGTAGAGGAATAATCACTCTGTGTCTGACCCCGGGAGTGTGTGATGGGACGGTGTGGAGGGTGATTCACTCTGTGTCTGACCCCTTCAGTGTTTGATGGGACGGTGTTGAGGAATTATCCCTCTGTGTATGGACCTGGGAGTGTGTGATGGACCGTGTGGAGGGAGATTCACTCTGTGCCTGACCCCGGGAGTGTTTGCTGGGACCGTGTAGAGGAATAATCACTCTGTCTGACCCCGGGAGTGTGTGTTGGGACGGTGTGGAGGGAGATTCAGTCCGTGTCTTACCCCGGGAGTGTGCGATGGGACGGTGTGGAGGGAGATTCACTCTGTGTCTGACCCCGGCAGTGTTTGATGGTACCGTGTAGAGGAATAATCTCTCTGTGTCTCACCCCGGGAGTGTGTGATTGGACGGTGAGGATTGAGATTCACTCTGTGTCTGACCCCGGGAGAGATTGATGGGGCCGCGTAGAGGAATAATCACTCTGTTTCTGACCCCGGGAATGTTTGATGGGACCGTGTAGAGGAATAATCACTCTGTGTCTGACCCCGGGATTGTGAGATGGGACGGCGTGGAGGGAGATTCACTCTGTGTCTGACCCCGGGAGAGTTTGATGGGGCCGCGCAGAGGAATACTCACTCTGTTTCTGACCCCGCGAATGTTTGATGGGACCGCGTAGAGGAATAATCACTCTGTGTCTGACCCCGGGAGTGTGTCATGGAAAGGCGTGGAGGGAGATTCACTCTGTGTCTGTCCCCGGTAGTGTTTGATGGGACCGTGTAGAGGAATATTCACTGTGTGTCTGACCCCGGCAGAGTGTGATGGGACAGTGTTGAAGGAGATTCACCCTGTGTCTGACACCGGGAGAGTGTGATGGTACCGTGTAGAGGAATAATCCCTCTGTCTCTGACCACGGAATAGTTTGATGAGACCTTGTAGAGGAATAATGACTCTGTGTCTGACACCGGGATTGTTTGATGGGACCGTGTAGAGGAATAATCTCTCTGTGTCTGACCCAGGGAGTGTTTGATGGTACCGTGTAGAGGAATAATCTCTCTGTGTCTGACCCCGGGAGTGTGTGATGGGACTGTGAGGATTGAGATTCACTCTGCGTCTGACCCCGGGAGTGTTTGAATGGACCGTGTGGAGGGAGATTCACTATGTGTCTGACCCCGGACGTGTGTGATGGGACCGTGTAGAGGAATAATCACTCTGTGTCTGACCCCGGGAGTGTATGATGGCACGGTGTGGATATAAATTCATTCTGTGTCTGCCCCACGTAGTGTTTGATGGTACAGTGCAGAGGAATAATCGCTCTGTGTCTGACACCCGGGAATGTGTGATTGGACGGTGTGGAGGGAGATTCAGTCTGTGTCTTACCCCGGGAGTGTGTGATGGGACGATTTGCAGGGAGATTCACTCTGTGTCTGACCCCGGGAGTGTGAGATGGGACCGTGTAGAGCAATAATCACTCTGTGTCTGACCCCGGGAGTGTTTGATGGGACCGTGGAGAAGAATAATTACTCTGTGTCTGAAAACGGGAGTGTGTGATGGGACGGTGTGGAGGGAGACTCACTCTGTGTCTTACGCCGGGAGTGTTTGATGGGACCGTGTAGAGGAATAATCACTCTGTGTCTGATCCCGGGAGTGTGTGATGGGACGATGTGGAGGGAGATTCTCTCTGTGTCTGACCCCGGCAGTGTTTTATTGGACCGTGTTGAGGAATAATCCATCTGTGTATGACCCAGGGAGTGTGTGTTGGGACCGTGTGGAGGGAGATTCCCTCTGTGTCTGACCCCGGGAGTGTTTGATGGGACCGTGTAGAGGAATAGTCCCTCTGAGTCTGACCCTGGGAGTGTGTGATGGGACTGTGTGGAGGGAGATTCACACTATGTCTGACCCCGGGAGTGTTTGATGGAAACATGTAGAGGAATAAGCACTCTGTGTTTGACCACGGGAGTGTGTGATGGGACGATTTGCAGGGAGATTCACTCTGTGTCTGACCCAGGGAGTGTGTGATGGGCGGTGTAGAGGAACATTCACTCTGTGTCTGACCCCGGGAATGTTTGATGGGACCGTGGAGAAGAATAATCACTCTGTGTCTGAAAACGGGAGTGTGTGATGGGACGGTGTGGACGGAGATTCACTCTGTGTCTGACCCAGGGAGTGTGTAATGGGCGGTGTAGAGGATCATTCACACTGTGCCTCACCCCGGGAGTGTGAGATGGGACCGTGTAGAGCAATAATCACTCAGTGTCTGAACACGGGAGTGGGTGATGGGACGGTGTGGAGGGAGATTCACTCTGTGTCTGACCCCGGGAGTGTTTGATGGGACCGTGTAGAGGAATAATCACTCTGTGTCTGACCCCGGGTGTGTGTGATGGGACGGTGTGGAGGGAGATTTACTCTGTGTCTGAACCCGGCAGTGTTTGATGGGACGGTGTTGAGCAATAATCCCTCTGAGTATGGCCCTGGGAGTGTGTGATGTACCGTGTGGAGGGAGATTCACTCTGTGCCTGACCCCAGGAGTGTGTGATGGGCGGTGTAGAGGAATAATCTCTCTGTGTCTCACCCCGGGAGTGTGTGATTGGACGGTGAGGATTGAGATTCACTCTGTGTCTGACCCCGGGAGAGTTTGATGGGGCCGCGTAGAGGAATAATCACTCTGTTTCTGACCCCGGGAATGTTTGATGGGACCGTGTAGAGGAATAATCACTCTGTGTCTGACCCCGGGAGTGTGTGATGGGACGGCGCGGAGGGAGATTCACTCTGTGTCTGACCCCGGGAGAGTTTGATGGGGCCGCGCAGAGGAATAATCACGCTGTTTCTGACCCCGCGAATGTTTGATGGGACGGTGTGGAGGGAGATTCACTCTGTGTCTGACCCAGGGAGTGTGTGATGGGCGGTGTAGAGGAGCACTCACACTGTGTCTGACCCCGGGAGTGTGAGATGGGACCGTGTAGGGCAATAATTACTCTGTGTCTGACCCCGGGAGTGTTTGATGGGACCGTGGAGAACAATAATCAATCAGTGTCTGAACACGGGAGTGGGTGATGGGACGGTGTGGAGGGAGATTCTCTCTGTGTCTGACCCCGGGAGTGTTTGATGGGACCGTGTAGAGGAATAATCACTCTGTGTCTGACCCCGGGAGTGTGTGATGGGACGGTGTGGAGGGAGATTCACTCTGTGTCTGACACCGGCAGTGTTTGATGGGACGGTGTTGAGGAACAATCCCACTGTGTATGGCCCTGGGAGTGTGTGATGGACCGTGTGGAGGGAGATTCACTCTGTGTCTGACCCCAGAGGTGTGTGATGGGCGGTGTAGAGGAATAATCACTCTGTGTCTGACCCCGGGAGATGGTGACGGGACGGGGTGGAGGGAGATTCACTCTGTGTCTGACCCAGGGAGTGTTTGCTGAGACCGTGTAGAGGAATAATCACTCTGTGTTTGACCACGGGTGTGTGTGATGGGACCGTGTAGAGGAATAATCACTCTGTCTGACCCCGGGAGTGTGTGATGGGACCGTGTAGAGGAATAATCACCCTGTGTCTGACCCCGGTAGAGTTTGATGGGGTCGTGTAGAGGAATAATCACTCTGTGCTGACCACGGATGTGTTTGATGTGACCTTGTAGATGAATAATGACTCTGTGTCTGACACCGGGAGTGTTTGATGGGACCGTGTAGAGGAATAATCTCTCTGTGTCTGACCCCGGGTGTGTTTGATGGTACGGTGTAGAGGAATAATCTCTCTGTGTCTGACCCCGGGTGTGTGTGATTGGACGGTGAGGATTGAGATTCCCTCTGTGTCTGACCCCGGGAGTGTTTGATGGCTCCGTGTAGAGGAATAATCTCTCTGTGTCTGACCCCGGGAGTGTTTGATTGTACCGTGTAGAGGAATAAACTCTCTGTGTCTGACCCCGGGAGTGTGCGATGGGACGGTGTGAATTGAGATTCACTCTGTGTCGGTCCCCGGTAGTGTTTAATGGGACCTTGTAGAGGAATAATCACTCTGTGTCTTACCCCGGGAGTGTGTGATGGGACGGTGTGAGGGAGATTCACTCTGCGTCTGACCCCGGGAGTTTTTGATGGGACCGCGTAGAGGAATAATAACTCTGTGTCTGACCCTGGGAGTGTGTGATGTTACCGTGTAGAGGAATAATCACTCTGTGTCTGACACCGGGATCGTTTGATGGGACCGTGTAGAGGAATCATCACTCTGTGTCTGACCCCGGGAGTGTGTGATGGTACGGCGTAGAGGGAGATTCACTCTGTGTCTGACACCGGGAGAGTGCGATGGTACCGTGTAGAGGAATAATCACTCTGTGTCTTACTCCGGGAGTGTGTGATGGGACGGTGTGAGGGAGATTCACTCTGCGTCTGACCCCGGGAGTTTTTGATGGGACCGCGTAGAGGAATAATAACTCTGTGTCTGACCCTGCGAGTCTGTGATTTTACCGTGTAGAGGAATAATCACTCTGTGTCTGACCACCGGGATCGTTTGATGGGACCGTGTAGAGGAATAATCACTCTGTGTCTGAACCCGGGAGAGTTTAATGGGGCCGCGTAGAGGAATAATCACTCTGTTTCTGACCCCGGGAATGTTTGATGGGACCCTGTAGAGGAATCATCACTCTGTGTCTGACCCCGGGAGTGTGTGATGGTACGGCGTAGAGGGAGATTCACTCTGTGTCTGACACCGGGAGAGTGCGATGGTACCGTGTAGAGGAATAATCACTCTGTATCTGACCACGGAAGAGTTTGATGAGACCTTGTAGAGGAATAATGACTCTGTGTCTGACACCGGGATTGTTTGATGGGACCGTGTAGAGTAATAATCTCTCTGTGTCTGACCCCGGGAGTGTTTGACGGTACCGTGTAGAGGAATAATCTCTCTGTGACTGACCCCGGGAGTGAGTGATGGGACGGTGTGGAGGGAGATTCACTCCGTGTCTGACCCTGGGAGTGTTTGATGGGACCGTGTAGAGGAATAATCACACTGTGTCTGACCACGGGAGAGTGTGATGGGACGGTGTGGAGGGAGATTCACTCTGTGTCGGACCCCGGGAGAGTGTGATGGGCGGTGTAGAGGAATAATCACTCTGTGGCTGACCCCGGGAGTGTTTGATGGGACGGTGTGGATATAAATTCACTCTGTGTCTGACCCCGGGAGTGATTGATGGGACCTTGTAGAGTAATAATCACTCTGTGTCTGACCCCGGGAGTGTTTGATGGGACGGTGTGGATATAAATTCACTCTGTGTCTGACCCCGGGAGTGATTGCTGGGACCGTGTAGAGGAATATTCACTCTGTGTCTGACCCGGGAGTGTGTGAGGGGACGATTTGGAGGGAGATTCACTCTGTGTCTGACCCCGGGAGTGGTTGATGGGACCGTGTAGAGGAATAATCACTCTGTGTCTGACCCCGGGAGTGTTTGATGGGACGGTGTGGAAATAAATTCACTCTGTGTCTGACCCCGGGAGTGTTTGATGGGACCGTGTAGAGGAGTAATCCCTCTGTGTCTGACCCCGGGAGTGATTGCTGGGACCGTGTAGAGGAATATTCACTCTGTGTCTGACCCGGGAGTGTGAGGGGACGATTTGGAGGGAGATTCACTCTGTGTCTGACCCCGGGAGTGGTTGATGGGACCGTGTAGAGGAATAATCACTCTGTGTCTGACCCCGGGAGTGTTTGATGGGACGGTGTGGATATAAATTCACTCTGTGTCTGACCCCGGGAGTGTTTGATGGGACCGTGTAGAGGAGTAATCCCTCTGTGTCTGACCCTGGGAGTGTGTGATGGGACTGTGTGGAGGGAGATTCACCCTGTGTCTGACCCCGGGAGTGGTTGATGGGACCGTGTAGAGGAATAACCACTCTGTGTCTGACCCCGGGAGTGTGTGATGGGACCGTGTAGAGGAATAATCAGTCTGTGTCTGATGCGGGAGAGTGTGTTGGTACGGTGTGGAGGGAGATTCAGTCTGTGTCTTAACCCGGGAGTGTGTGATGGGACGTTTTGCAGGGAGATTCACTCTGTGTCTGACCCCGGGAGTGTGAGATGGGACCGTGTAGAGCAATAATCACTCTGTGTCTGACCCCGGGAGTGTTTGATGGGACCGTGGAGAAGAATAATCACTCTGTGTCTGAAAACGGGAGTGTGTGATGGGACGGTGTGGAGGGAGATTCACTCTGTGTCTTACGCCGGGAGTGTTTGAATGGACCGTGTAGAGGAATAATCACTCTGTGTCTGATCCCGGGAGTGTGTGATGGGACGATGTGGAGGGAGATTCTCTCTGTGTCTGACCCCGGCAGTGTTTGATGGGACCGTGTTGAGGAATAATCCATCTGTGTATGACCCAGGGAGTGTGTGATGGGACCGTGTGGAGGGAGATTCACTCTGTGTCTGACCCCGGGAGTGTTTGATGGGACCATGTAGAGGAATAATCCGTCTGTGTCTGACCCTGGGAGTGTGTGATGGGACTGTGTGGAGGGAGATTCACACTATGTCTGACCCCGGGAGTGTTTGATGGAAACATGTAGAGGAATAATCACTCTGTGTTTGACCACGGGAGTGTGTGATGGGACGATTTGCTGGGAGATTCACTCTGTGTCTGACCCAGGGAGTGTGAGATGGGCGGTGTAGTGGAACATTCACTCTGTGTCTGACCCCGGGAGTGTGAGATGGGACCGTGTATAGGAATAATCACTCTGTGTCTGACCCCGGGAGTGTGTGATGGGACGGTGTGGAGGGAGATTCACTCTGTGTCTGACCCCGGCAGTGTTTGATGGGACGGTGTTGAGGAATAATCCCACTGTGTATGGCACTGGGAGTGTGTGATGGACCGTGTGGAGGGAGATTCACTCTGTGTCTGACCACAGGAGTGTGTGATGGGCGGTGTAGAGGAATAATCACTCTGTGTCTGACCCCGGGAGTGTTTGCTGGGACCGTGTAGAGGAATAATCACTGTGTGTTTGACCACGGGAGTGTGAGATGGGACCGTGTAGAGCAATAATCACTCTGTGTCTGACCCCGGGAGTGTGTGATGGGACCGTGTAGAGGAATAATCAGTCTGTGTCTGATGCGGGAGAGTGTGTTGGTACGGTGTGGAGGGAGATTCAGTCTGTGTCTTAAAACGGGAGTGTGTGATGGGGCGATTTGCAGGGAGATTCACTCTGTGTCTGACCCCGGGAGTGTGAGATGGGACCGTGTAGAGCAATAATCACTCTGTGTCTGACCCCGGGAGTGTTTGATGGGACCGTGGAGAAGAATAATCACTCAGTGTCTGAACACGGGAGTGGGTGATGGGACGGTGTGGAGGGAGATTCACTCTGTGTCTGACCCCGGGAGTGTTTGATGGGACCGTGTAGAGGAATAATCACTCTGTGTCTGACCCCGGGAGTGTGTGATGGGACGGTGTGGAGGGAGATTCACTCTGTGTCTGACCCCGGCAGTGTTTGATGGGACGGTGTTGAGGAATAATCCCTCTGTGTATGGCCCTGGGAGTGTGTGATGTACCGTGTGGAGGGAGATTCACTCTGTGCCTGACCCCAGGAGTGTGTGATGGGCGGTGTAGAGGAATAATCACTCTGTGTCTGACCCCGGGAAATGGTGACGGGACGGGGTGGAGGGAGATTCACTCCGTGTCTGACCCTGGGAGTGTTTGATGGGACCGTGTAGAGGAATAGTCACACTGTGTCTGACCACGGGAGAGTGTGATGGGACGGTGTGGAGGGAGATTCACTCTGTGTCGGACCCCGGGATTGTTTGATTGGACCGTGTAGAGGAAAAATCACTCTGTGTCTAACCCCGGGAGAGTGTGATGGGACCGTGTAGAGGAATAATCTCTCTGTGTCTGACCCAGGGAGTGTTTGATGGTACCGTGTAGAGGAATAATCTCTCTGTGTCTGACCCCGGGAGTGTTTGATGGGACCTTGTAGTGGAATAATCACTCTGTGTCTTAACCCCGGAGTGTTTTATGGGACCGTGTAGAGGAATAATCACTCAGTGTCTGACCCCCGGGAGCGTTTGATGGGACCGTGTAGAGGAATAATCACTCCGTGTCTGACCCCGGGATTGTGAGATGGGACGGTGTTGAAGGAGATTCACACTGTCTCTGACCCCGGGAGTGTGTGATGGTACCGTGTAGAGGAATAATCACTCTGTGTCTGACCACGGAAGAGTCTGATGTGACCTTGTAGAGGAATAATGACTCTGTGTCTGACCCCCGGGAGCGTTTGATGTGACCGTGTGGAGGAATAATCACTCTGTGTCTGACCCCGGGAGAGTTTGTTGGGCGGTGTAGAGGAATAATCACTCTGTGGCTGACCCCGGGAGTGTTTGACGGTACGTGTAGAGGAATAATCTCTCTGTGTCTGACCCCGGGAGTGTGTGATGGGACGGTGTAGAGGAATAATCACTCTGTGTCTGACCCCGGGAGTGTGTGATGGGACGGTGTGGATGGAGATTCACTCTGTGTCTGACCCAGGGAGTGTGTGATGGGCGGTGTAGAGGAACATTCACACTGTGCCTGACCCCGGGAGTGTGAGATGGGACCGTGTAGAGGAATAATCACTCTGTGTCTGAACCCGGGAGTGTTTGATGGGACCGTGGAGAAGAATAATCACTCAGTGTCTGAACACGGGAGTGGGTGATGGGACGGTGTGGAGGGAGATTCACTCTGTGTCTGACCCCGGGAGTGTTTGATGTGACCTTGTAGAGGAATAATGACTCTGTGTCTGACCCCGGGAGGGTGTGATGGGACGGTGTGGAGGGAGATTCACTCTGTGTCTGACCCCGGCAGTGTTTGATGGGACGGTGTTGAGGAATAATCCCTCTGTGTATGGCCCTGGGAGTGTGTGATGGACCGTGTGGAGGGAGATTCACTCTGTGCCTGACCCCAGGAGTGTGTGATGGGCGGTGTAGAGGGAGATTCACTCTGTGTCTGACCCCGGCAGTGTTTGATGGTACCGTGTAGAGGAATAATCTCTCTGTGTCTGACCCCGGGAATGTGTGATTGGACCGTGAGGATTGAGATTCACTCTGTGTCTGACCCCGGGAGAGTTTGATGGGGCCGCGTAGAGGAATAATCACTCAGTTTCTGACCCCGGAAATGTTTGATGGGACCGTGTAGAGGAATAATCACTCTGTGTCTGACCCCGGGATTGTGTGATGGGACGGCGTGGAGGGAGATTCACTCTGTGTCTGACCCCGGGAGAGTTTGATTGGGCCGCGCAGAGGAATAATCACTCTGTTTCTGACCCCGCGAATGTTTGATGGGACCGCGTAGAGGAATAATCACTCTGTGTCTGACCCCGGGAGTGTGTGATGGAACGGCGTGGAGGGAGATTCACTCTGTGTCTGTCCCCGGTAGTGTTTGATGGGACCGTGTAGAGGAATATTCACTGTGTGTCTGACCCCGGCAGAGTGTGATGGGACAGTGTTGAAGGAGATTCACCCTGTGTCTGACACCGGGAGAGTGTGATGGTACCGTGTATAGGAATAATCACTCTGTCTCTGACCACGGAATAGTTTGATGAGACCTTGTAGAGGAATAATGACTCTGTGTCTGACACCGGGATTGTTTGATGGGACCGTGTAGAGGAATAATCTCTCTGTGTCTGACCCCGGGAGTGTTTGATGGTCGGTGTAGAGGAACATTCACTCTCTGTCTGACCCCGGGTGTGTGAGATGGGACCGTGTAGAGCAATAATCACTCTGTGTCTGACCCCGGGAGTGTTTCATGGGACCGTGGAGAAGAATAATCACTCTGTGTCTGAAAACGGGAGTGTGTGATGGGACGGTGTGGAGGGAGATTCACTCTGTGTCTGACGCCGGGAGTGTTTGATGGGACCGTGTAGAGGAATAATCACTCTGTGTCTGACCCCGGGAGTGTGACGGGACGGTGTGGAGTGAGATTCACTGTGTCTGACACCGGCAGTGTTTGATGGGATCGTGTTGAGGAATAATTCCTCTGTGTCTGACCCCGGGAGTGTGTGATGGGCGGTGTAGAGGAATACTCACTCTGTGTCTGACCCCGGGAGAGTGTGTTGGGACGGTGTGGACGGAGATTCACTCTTTGTCCGACCCCGGGAGTGTCCCATGGGACCGTGTAGAGGAATAATCTCTCTGTGTCTGACCCCGGGAGTATTTGATGGGACCTCGTAGTGGAATAATCACTCTGTGTCTTACCCCCGGAGTGTTTTATGGGACCGTGTAGAGGAATAATCACTCAGTGTCTGACCCCCGGGAGCGTTTGATGGGACCGTGTAGAGGAATAATCACTCCGTGTCTGACCCCGGGAGTGTGAGATGGGACGGTGTTGAAGGAGATTCACACTGTCTCTGACCCCGGGAGTGTGTGATGGTACCGTGTAGAGGAATAATCACTCTGTGTCTGACCACGGAAGAGTCTGATGTGACCTTGTAGAGGAATAATGACTCTGTGTCTGACCCCCGGGAGCGTTTGATGTGACCGTGTAGAGGAATAATCACTCTGTGTCTGACCCCGGGAGAGTTTGATGGGCGGTGTAGAGGAATAATCACTCTGTGGCTGACCCCGGGAGTGTTTGACGGTACGTGTAGAGGAATAATCTCTCTGTGTCTGACCCCGGGAGTGTGTGATGGGACGGTGTGGATGGAGATTCACTCTGTGTCTGACCCCGGGAGTGTTTGATGGGACCGTGTGGAGGAATAATCACTCTGTGTCTGACCCCGGGAGTGTGTGATGGGACGGTGTGGACGGAGATTCACTCTGTGTCTGACCCAGGGAGTGTGTGATGGGCGGTGTAGAGGAAGATTCACACTGTGCCTGACCCCGGGAGTGTGAGATGGGACCGTGTAGAGGAATAATCACTCTGTGTCTGAACCCGGGAGTGTTTGATGGGACCGTGGAGAAGAATAATCACTCAGTGTCTGAACACGGGAGTGGGTGATGGGACGGTGTGGAGGGAGATTCACTCTGTGTCTGACCCCGGGAGTGTTTGATGGGACCGTGTAGAGGAATAATCACTCTGTGTCTGACCCCGGGAGTGTGTGATGGGACGGTGTGGAGGGAGATTCACTCTGTGTCTGACCCCGGCAGTGTTTGATGGGACGGTGTTGAGGAATAATCCCTCTGTGTATGGCCCTGGGAGTGTGTGATGGACCGTGTGGAGGGAGATTCACTCTGTACCTGACCCCAGGAGTGTGTGATGGGCGGTGTGGAGGGAGATTCACTCTGTGTCTGACCCCGGGAATGTGTGATTGGACCGTGAGGATTGAGATTCACTCTGTGTCTGACCCCGGGAGAGTTTGATGGGGCCGCGTAGAGGAAAAATCACTCATTTTCTGACCCCGGAAATGTTTGATGGGACCGTGTAGAGGAATAATCACTCTGTGTCTGACCCCGGGATTGTGTGATGGGACGGCGTGGAGGGAGATTCACTCTGTGTCTGACCCCGGGAGAGTTTGATGGGGCCGCGCAGAGGAATAATCACTCTGTTTCTGACCCCGCGAATGTTTGATGGGACCGCGTAGAGGAATAATCACTCTGTGTCTGACCCCGGGAGTGTGTGATGGGACGGTGTGGAGGGAGATTCAACCTGATTCTGACCCCGGGAGTGTTCGATGGAACCGTGTAGAGGAATAATCACTCTGTGTTTGACCACGGGAGTGTGTGATGCGTCGGTGTAGAGGATTAATCACTCTGTGCCTGACCCCGGGAGTGTTTGATGGGACAGTGTAGAGGAATAATCACTGTGTCTGACCACGGGAGTGTGTGACGAGACGGTGTGGAGGGAGATTCACTCTGTGTCTGACCCCGGGAGAGTGTGATGGGCGGTGTAGAGGAATAATCACTCTGCGGCTGACCCCGGGAGTGTTTGATTGGACCGTGAAGAGGAATAATCACTCTGTGTCTGACCCGGGAATTGTATGATGGGACGGTGTGGAGGGAGATTCAGTCGGTGTCTGACCCCGAGAGTGTGTTATGGGACCGTGTAGAGGAATAATCAGTCTGTGTCTGACCCGGGAGAGTGTGTTGGTACGGTGTGGAGGGAGATTCAGTTTGTGTCTTACCTCGGGAGTGTGTGATGGGACGATTTGCAGGGAGATTCAATCTGTGACAGACGCAGGGAGTGTGTGATGGTCGGTGTAGAGGAACATTCACTCTCTGTCTGACCCCGGGTGTGTGAGATGGGACCGTGTAGAGCAATAATCACTCTGTGTCTGACCCCGGGAGTGTTTCATGGGACCGTGGAGAAGAATAATCACTCAGTGTCTGAACACGGGAGTGGGTGATGGGACGGTGTGGAGGGAGATTCACTCTGTGTCTGACCCCGGGAGTGTTTGATGGGACCGTGTAGAGGAATAATCACTCTGTGTCTGACCCCGGGAGTGTGTGATGGGACGGTGTGGAGGGAGATTCACTCTGTGTCTGACCCCGGCAGTGTTTGATGGGACGGTGTTGAGGAATAATCCCTCTGTGTATGGCCCTGGGAGTGTGTGATGGACCGTGTGGAGGGAGATTCACTCTGTACCTGACCCCAGGAGTGTGTGATGGGCGGTGTGGAGGGAGATTCACTCTGTGTCTGACCCCGGGAATGTGTGATTGGACCGTGAGGATTGAGATTCACTCTGTGTCTGACCCCGGGAGAGTTTGATGGGGCCGCGTAGAGGAAAAATCACTCATTTTCTGACCCCGGAAATGTTTGATGGGACCGTGTAGAGGAATAATCACTCTGTGTCTGACCCCGGGATTGTGTGATGGGACGGCGTGGAGGGAGATTCACTCTGTGTCTGACCCCGGGAGAGTTTGATGGGGCCGCGCAGAGGAATAATCACTCTGTTTCTGACCCCGCGAATGTTTGATGGGACCGCGTAGAGGAATAATCACTCTGTGTCTGACCCCGGGAGTGTGTGATGGGACGGTGTGGAGGGAGATTCAACCTGATTCTGACCCCGGGAGTGTTCGATGGAACCGTGTAGAGGAATAATCACTCTGTGTTTGACCACGGGAGTGTGTGATGCGTCGGTGTAGAGGATTAATCACTCTGTGCCTGACCCCGGGAGTGTTTGATGGGACAGTGTAGAGGAATAATCACTGTGTCTGACCACGGGAGTGTGTGACGAGACGGTGTGGAGGGAGATTCACTCTGTGTCTGACCCCGGGAGAGTGTGATGGGCGGTGTAGAGGAATAATCACTCTGCGGCTGACCCCGGGAGTGTTTGATTGGACCGTGAAGAGGAATAATCACTCTGTGTCTGACCCGGGAATTGTATGATGGGACGGTGTGGAGGGAGATTCAGTCGGTGTCTGACCCCGAGAGTGTGTTATGGGACCGTGTAGAGGAATAATCAGTCTGTGTCTGACCCGGGAGAGTGTGTTGGTACGGTGTGGAGGGAGATTCAGTTTGTGTCTTACCTCGGGAGTGTGTGATGGGACGATTTGCAGGGAGATTCAATCTGTGACAGACGCAGGGAGTGTGTGATGGTCGGTGTAGAGGAACATTCACTCTCTGTCTGACCCCGGGTGTGTGAGATGGGACCGTGTAGAGCAATAATCACTCTGTGTCTGACCCCGGGAGTGTTTCATGGGACCGTGGAGAAGAATAATCACTCTGTGTCTGAAAACGGGAGTGTGTGATGGGACGGTGTGGAGGGAGATTCACTCTGTGTCTGACGCCGGGAGTGTTTGATGGGACCGTGTAGAGGAATAATCACTCTGTGTCTGACCCCGGGAGTGTGACGGGACGGTGTGGAGTGAGATTCACTGTGTCTGACACCGGCAGTGTTTGATGGGATCGTGTTGAGGAATAATTCCTCTGTGTCTGACCCCGGGAGTGTGTGATGGGCGGTGTAGAGGAATAATCACTCTGTGTCTGACCCCGGGAGAGTGTGTTGGGACGGTGTGGACGGAGATTCACTCTGTGTCCGACCCCGGGAGTGTTCCATGGGACCGTGTAGAGGAATAATCACTCTGTGTCTGACAAACGGGAGCGTTTGATGGGACCGTTTAGATGAATATTCACTCTGTGTCTGACCCCGGGAGTGTTTGATGGGACCTTGTAGTGGAATAATCACTCTGTGTCTTACCCCCGGAGTGTTTGATGGGACCGTGTAGAGGAATAATAACTCTGTGTGTGAACCCCGGGAGCGTTTGATGGGACCGTGTAGAGGAATAATCACCCTGTGTCTGACCCCGGTAGAGTTTGATGGGGCCGTGTAGAGGAATAATGACTCTGTGTCTGACACCGGGAGTGTTTGATGGGAACGTGTAGAGGAATAATCTCTCTGTGTCTGACCCCGGGAGTGTTTGATGGTACCGTGTAGAGGAATAATCTCTCTGTGTCTGACCCCGGGTGTGTGTGATTGGACGGTGAGGATTGAGATTCACTCTGTGTCTGACCCCGGGAGTGTTTGATGGCTCCGTGTAGAGGAATAATCTCTCTGTGTCTGACCCCGGGAGTGTTTGATGGTACCGTGTAGAGGAATAAACTGTCTGTGTCTGACCCCGGGAGTGTGTGATGGGACGGTGTGAGGGAGATTCACTCTGCGTCTGACCCCGGGAATTTTAGATGGGACCGCGTAGAGGAATAATAACTCTGTGTGTGACCCCCGGGAGCGTTTGATGGGACCGTGTAGATGAATAATCACCCTGTGTCTGACCCCGGGAGTGTGCGATGGGACGGTGTGAATTGAGATTCACTCTGTGTCGGTCCCCGGTAGTGTTTGATGGGACCTTGTAGAGGAATAATCACTCTGTGTCTTACCCCGGGAGTGTGTGATGGGACGGCTTAGAGGGAGATTCACTCTGTGTCTGACACCGGGAGAGTGCGATGGTACCGTGTAGAGGAATAATCACTCTGCGTCTGACCACGGAAGAGTTTGATGAGACCTTGTAGAGGAATAATGACTCTGTGTCTGACACCGGGAGTGTTTGACGGTACCGTGTAGAGGAATAATCTCTCTGTGACTGACCCCGGGAGTGTGTGATGGGACGGTGTGGAGGGAGATTCACTCCGTGTCTGACCCTGGGAGTGTTTGATGGGACCGTGTCGAGGAATAATCACACTGTGTCTGACCACGGGAGAGTGTGATGGGACGGTGTGGAGGGAGATTCACTCTGTGTCGGACCCCGGGATTGTTTGCTTGGACCGTGTAGAGGAAAAATCACTCTGTGTCTGACCTCGGGAGTGTGTGATGGGACGGTGTGGAGGGAGATTCACTCTGTGTCTAACCCCTGGAGAGTGTGATGGGCGGTGTAGAGGAATAATCACTCTGTGGCTGACCCCGGGAGTGTTTGATGGGACGGTGTGGATATAAATTCACTCTGTGTCTGACCCCGGGAGTGATTGATGCGACCGTGTAGAGGAATAATCACTCTGTGTCTGACCCAGGGAGAGTTTGATGGGACGGTGTGGATATAAATTCACTCTGTGTCTGACCCCGGGAGTGATTGATGGGACCGTGTAGAGGAATATTCACTCTGTGTCTGACCAGGGAGTGTGTGATGGGACGATTTGGAGGGAGATACACTCTGTGTCTGACCCCGGGAGTGTTTGATGGGACCGTGTAGAGGAATAGTCACTCTGTGTCTGACCACGGGAGTGTGTGATGGGACGGTGTGTCGGGAGATTCACTCTGTGTCTGACCCCGGGAGAGTGTGATGGGCGGTGTAGAGGAATAATCACTCTGTGTCTGACCACCGGGATCGTTTGATGTGACCGTGTAGAGGAATAATCACTCTGTGTCTGACCCCGGGAGTGTTTGACGGTACCGTGTAGAGGAATAATCTCTCTGTGACTGACCCCGGGAGTGTGTGATGGGACGGTGTGAAGGGAGATTCACTCCGTGTCTGACCATGGGAGTGTTTAATGGGACCGTGTAGAGGAATAATCACACTGTGTCTGACCACGGGAGAGTGTGATGGGACGGTGTGGAGGGAGATTCACTCTGTGTCGGACCCGGGATTGTTTGATTGGACCGTGTAGAGGAAAAATCACTCTGTGTCTGACCTCGGGAGTGTGTGATGGGACGGTGTGGAGGGAGATTCACTATGTGTCTAACCCCGGGAGAGTGAGATGGGCGGTGTAGAGGAATAATCACTCCGTGGCTGACCCCGGGAGTGTTTGATGGGACGGTGTGGATATAAATTCACTCTGTGTCTGACCCCGGGAGTGATTGATGGAACCGTGTAGAGGAATAATCACTCTGTGTCTGACCCAGGGAGTGTTTGATGGGACGGTGTGGATATAAGTTCACTCTGTGTCTGACCACGGGAGTGATTGATGGGACCGTGTAGAGGAATATTCACTCTGTGTCTGACCAGGGAGTGTGTGATTGGACGGTGAGGATTCAGATTCACTCTGTGTCTGACCCCGGGAGAGTTTGATGGGGCCGCGTAGAGGAATAATCACTCTGTTTCTGACCCCGGGAATGTTTGATGGGACCGTGTAGAGGAATAATCACTCTGTGTCTGACCCCGTGAGTGTGTGATAGAACGGCGTGGAGGGAGATTCACTCTGTGTCTGACCCAGGGAGTGTGTGATGGGCGGTGTAGAGGAACATTCACACTGTGTCTGACCCCGGGAGTGTGAGATGGGACCGTGTAGAGCAATAATTACTCTGTGTCTGACCCCGGGAGTGTTTGATGGGACCGTGGAGAAGAATAATCATTCAGTGTCTGAACACCGGAGTGGGTGATGGGACGGTGTGGAAGGAGATTCACTCTGTGTCTGACCCCGGTAGTGTTTGATGGGACCGTGTAGAGGAATAATCACTCTGTGTCTGACCCCGGGAGTGTGTGATGGGACGGTGTGGAGGGAGATTCACTCTGTGTCTGACCCCGGCAGTGTTTGATGGGACGGTGTTGAGGAATAATCCCACTGTGTATGGCCCTGGGAGTGTGTGATGGACCGTGTGGAGGGAGATTCACTCTGTGTCTGACCCCAGGAGTGTGTGATGGGCGGTGTAGAGGAATAATCACTCTGTGTCTGACCCCGGGAGTGTTTGATGGGACGGTGTGGATATAAATTCACTCTGTGTCTGACCCCGGGAGTGTTTGATGGGACCGTGTAGAGGAATAATCACTCTGTGTCTGACAACCGGGATCGTTTGATGGGACCGTGTAGAGGAATAATCACTCTGTGTCTGACCCCGGGAGTATGTGATGGGACCGTGTAGAGGAATAATCACTCTGTGTCTGACCCAGGGAGTGCGTGATGGGACCGTGTAGAGGAATAATCACACTGTGTCTGAACACATGAGTGTGTGATGGGACGGCGTGAGGGAGATTCACTCTGCGTCTTACCCGGGGAGTTTTTGATGGGACCGTGTAGAGGAATAATCACTCTGTGTCTAACCCCCGGGAGCGTTTGATGGGACCGTGTAGAGGAATAATCACTCTGTGTCTGACCCCGGGAGTGTTTGACGGTACCGTGTAGAGGAATAATCTCTCTGTGACTGACCCCGGGAGTGTGTGATGGGACGGTGTGAAGGGAGATTCACTCCGTGTCTGACCATGGGAGTGTTTGATGGGACCGTGTAGAGGAATAATCACACTGTGTCTGACCACGGGAGAGTGTGATGGGACGGTGTGGAGGGAGATTCACTCTGTGTCGGACCCGGGATTGTTTGATTGGACCGTGTAGAGGAAAAATCACTCTGTGTCTGACCTCGGGAGTGTGTGATGGGACGGTGTGGAGGGAGATTCACTATGTGTCTAACCCCGGGAGAGTGAGATGGGCGGTGTAGAGGAATAATCACTCCGTGGCTGTCCCCGGGAGTGTTTGATGGGACGGTGTGGATATAAATTCACTCTGTGTCTGACCCCGGGAGTGATTGATGGAACCGTGTAGAGGAATAATCACTCTGTGTCTGACCCAGGGAGTGTTTGATGGGACGGTGTGGATATAAGTTCACTCTGTGTCTGACCACGGGAGTGATTGATGGGACCGTGTAGAGGAATATTCACTCTGTGTCTGACCAGGGAGTGTGTGATTGGACGGTGAGGATTCAGATTCACTCTGTGTCTGACCCCGGGAGAGTTTGATGGGGCCGCGTAGAGGAATAATCACTCTGTTTCTGACCCCGGGAATGTTTGATGGGACCGTGTAGAGGAATAATCACTCTGTGTCTGACCCCGTGAGTGTGTGATAGAACGGCGTGGAGGGAGATTCACTCTGTGTCTGACCCAGGGAGTGTGTGATGGGCGGTGTAGAGGAACATTCACACTGTGTCTGACCCCGGGAGTGTGAGATGGGACCGTGTAGAGCAATAATTACTCTGTGTCTGACCCCGGGAGTGTTTGATGGGACCGTGGAGAAGAATAATCATTCAGTGTCTGAACACGGGAGTGGGTGATGGGACGGTGTGGAGGGAGATTCACTCTGTGTCTGACCCCGGTAGTGTTTGATGGGACCGTGTAGAGGAATAATCACTCTGTGTCTGACCCCGGGAGTGTGTGATGGGACGGTGTGGAGGGAGATTCACTCTGTGTCTGACCCCGGCAGTGTTTGATGGGACGGTGTTGAGGAATAATCCCACTGTGTATGGCCCTGGGAGTGTGTGATGGACCGTGTGGAGGGAGATTCACTCTGTGTCTGACCCCAGGAGTGTGTGATGGGCGGTGTAGAGGAATAATCACTCTGTGTCTGACCCCGGGAGTGTTTGATGGGACGGTGTGGATATAAATTCACTCTGTGTCTGACCCCGGGAGTGTTTGATGGGACCGTGTAGAGGAATAATCACTCTGTGTCTGACAACCGGGATCGTTTGATGGGACCGTGTAGAGGAATAATCACTCTGTGTCTGACCCCGGGAGTATGTGATGGGACCGTGTAGAGGAATAATCACTCTGTGTCTGACCCCGGGAGTGCGTGATGGGACCGTGTAGAGGAATAATCACACTGTGTCTGAACACATGAGTGTGTGATGGGACGGCGTGAGGGAGATTCACTCTGCGTCTTACCCGGGGAGTTTTTGATGGGACCGTGTAGAGGAATAATCACTCTGTGTCTAACCCCCGGGAGCGTTTGATGGGACCGTGTAGAGGAATAATCACTCTGTGTTGACCCCGGGAGAGTTTGATGGGGCCGTGTAGAGGAATAATCACTCTGTGTCTGACCCCGGGAGTATGTGATGGGACGGAGTTGAAGGAGATTCACACTGTGTCTCACACCGGGAGTGTTTGATGGGACCGTGTAGAGGAATAATCACTCTGTGTCTGACCCCGGGAGAGTGTGATGGGACGGTGTGGAAGGAGATTCACACTGTGCCTGACACCGGGAGTGATTGATGGGACCGTGTAGAGGAATAATCACTCTGTGTTTGACCACGGGAGTGTGTGTTGCGTCGGTGTAGGGGATTAATCACTCTGTGTCTGACCACGGGAGTGTGTGATGGGAAGGGGTGGAGGAATAATCACTCTGTGTCTGACCCCGGAAGAGTTTGATGTGACCGTGTAGAGGAATAATGACTCTGTGTCTGTCCCCGGGAGTGTGTGATGGGACGGTGAGGATTGAGATTAACACTGTGTCTGAACCCGGGAGTGTTTGATGGGACCGTGTAGAGGAATAATCTCTCTGTGTCTGACCCCGGGAGTGTTTGATGGGACCTTGTAGTGGAATAATCACTCTGTGTCTTAACCCCGGAGTGTTTTATGGGACCGTGTAGAGGAATAATCACTCAGTGTCTGACCCCCGGGAGCGTTTGATGGGACCGTGTAGAGGAATAATCACTCCGTGTCTGACCCCGGGATTGTGAGATGGGACGGTGTTGAAGGAGATTCACACTGTCTCTGACCCCGGGAGTGTGTGATGGTACCGTGTAGAGGAATAATCACTCTGTGTCTGACCACGGAAGAGTCTGATGTGACCTTGTAGAGGAATAATGACTCTGTGTCTGACCCCCGGGAGCGTTTGATGTGACCGTGTGGAGGAATAATCACTCTGTGTCTGACCCCGGGAGAGTTTGTTGGGCGGTGTAGAGGAATAATCACTCTGTGGCTGACCCCGGGAGTGTTTGACGGTACGTGTAGAGGAATAATCTCTTTGTGTCTGACCCCGGGAGTGTGTGATGGGACGGTGTAGAGGAATAATCACTCTGTGTCTGACCCCGGGAGTGTGTGATGGGACGGTGTGGACGGAGATTCACTCTGTGTCTGACCCAGGGAGTGTGTGATGGGCGGTGTAGAGGAACATTCACACTGTGCCTGACCCCGGGAGTGTGAGATGGGACCGTGTAGAGGAATAATCACTCTGTGTCTGAACCCGGGAGTGTTTGATGGGACCGTGGAGAAGAATAATCACTCAGTGTCTGAACACGGGAGTGGGTGATGGGACGGTGTGGAGGGAGATTCACTCTGTGTCTGACCCCGGGAGTGTTTGATGTGACCGTGTAGAGGAATAATGACTCTGTGTCTGACCCCGGGAGGGTGTGATGGGACGGTGTGGAGGGAGATTCACTCTGTGTCTGACCCCGGCAGTGTTTGATGGGACGGTGTTGAGGAATAATCCCTCTGTGTATGGCCCTGGGAGTGTGTGATGGACCGTGTGGAGGGAGATTCACTCTGTGCCTGACCCCAGGAGTGTGTGATGGGCGGTGTAGAGGGAGATTCACTCTGTGTCTGACCCCGGCAGTGTTTGATGGTACCGTGTAGAGGAATAATCTCTCTGTGTCTGACCCCGGGAATGTGTGATTGGACCGTGAGGATTGAGATTCACTCTGTGTCTGACCCCGGGAGAGTTTGATGGGGCCGCGTAGAGGAATAATCACTCAGTTTCTGACCCCGGAAATGTTTGATGGGACCGTGTAGAGGAATAATCACTCTGTGTCTGACCCCGGGATTGTGTGATGGGACGGCGTGGAGGGAGATTCACTCTGTGTCTGACCCCGGGAGAGTTTGATTGGGCCGCGCAGAGGAATAATCACTCTGTTTCTGATCCCGCGAATGTTTGATGGGACCGCGTAGAGGAATAATCACTCTGTGTCTGACCCCGGGAGTGTGTGATGGAACGGCGTGGAGGGAGATTCACTCTGTGTCTGTCCCCGGTAGTGTTTGATGGGACCGTGTAGAGGAATATTCACTGTGTGTCTGACCCCGGCAGAGTGTGATGGGACAGTGTTGAAGGAGATTCACCCTGTGTCTGACACCGGGAGAGTGTGATGGTACCGTGTATAGGAATAATCACTCTGTCTCTGACCACGGAATAGTTTGATGAGACCTTGTAGAGGAATAATGACTCTGTGTCTGACACCGGGATTGTTTGATGGGACCGTGTAGAGGAATAATCTCTCTGTGTCTGACCCCGGGAGTGTTTGATGGTACCGTGTAGAGGAATATTCTCTCTGTGTCTGACCCCGGGAGTGTGTGATGGGACGGTGAGGATTGAGATTCACTCTGTGTCTGACCCCGGGAGTGTTTGATGGGACCGTGTAGAGGAATATTCTCTCTGTGTCTGACCCCGGGAGTGTGTGATGGGACGGTGAGGTTTGAGATTCTCTCTGCGTCTGACCCCGGGAGTGTTTGATTGGACCGTGTGGAGGGAGATTCACTATGTGTCTGACCCCGGAAGTGTGTGATGGGACCGTGTAGAGGAATAATCACTCTGTGTCTGACCCCGGGAGTGTATGATGGCACGGTGTTGATATAAATTCATTCTGTGTCTGCCTCACGTAGTGTTTGATGGTACAGTGCAGAGGAATAATCACTCTGTGTCTGATCCCGGGAGTGTGTGATGGGACGGTGTGGAGGGAGATTCAACCTGATTCTGACCCCGGGAGTGTTCGATGGAACCGTGTAGAGGAATAATCACTCTGTGTTTGACCACGGGAGTGTGTGATGCGTCGGTGTAGAGGATTAATCACTCTGTGTCTGATCACGGGATTTTGTGATGGGACGGTGTGCAGGGAGATTCACTCTGTGCCTGACCCCGGGAGTGTTTGATGGGACAGTGTAGAGGAATAATCACTGTGTCTGATCACGGGAGTGTGTGACGAGACGGTGTGGAGGGAGATTCACTCTGTGTCTGACCCCGGGAGAGTGTGATGGGCGGTGTAGAGGAATAATCACTCTGCGGCTGACCCCGGGAGTGTTTGATTGGACCGTGAAGAGGAATAATCACTCTGTGTCTGACCCGGGAATTGTATGATGGGACGGTGTGGAGGGAGATTCAGTCGGTGTCTGACCCCGAGAGTGTGTTATGGGACCGTGTAGAGGAATAATCAGTCTGTGTCTGACCCGGGAGAGTGTGTTGGTACGGTGTGGAGGGAGATTCAGTCTGTGTCTTACCCCGGGAGAGTGAGATGGGCGGTGTAGAGGAATAATCACTCCGTGGCTGACCCCGGGAGTGTTTGATGGGACGGTGTGGATATAAATTCACTCTGTGTCTGACCCCGGGAGTGATTGATGGAACCGTGTAGAGGAATAATCACTCTGTGTCTGACCCAGGGAGTGTTTGATGGGACGGTGTGGATATAAGTTCACTCTGTGTCTGACCACGGGAGTGATTGATGGGACCGTGTAGAGGAATATTCACTCTGTGTCTGACCAGGGAGTGTGTGATTGGACGGTGAGGATTCAGATTCACTCTGTGTCTGACCCCGGGAGAGTTTGATGGGGCCGCGTAGAGGAATAATCACTCTGTTTCTGACCCCGGGAATGTTTGATGGGACCGTGTAGAGGAATAATCACTCTGTGTCTGACCCCGTGAGTGTGTGATAGAACGGCGTGGAGGGAGATTCACTCTGTGTCTGACCCAGGGAGTGTGTGATGGGCGGTGTAGAGGAACATTCACACTGTGTCTGACCCCGGGAGTGTGAGATGGGACCGTGTAGAGCAATAATTACTCTGTGTCTGACCCCGGGAGTGTTTGATGGGACCGTGGAGAAGAATAATCATTCAGTGTCTGAACACGGGAGTGGGTGATGGGACGGTGTGGAAGGAGATTCACTCTGTGTCTGACCCCGGTAGTGTTTGATGGGACCGTGTAGAGGAATAATCACTCTGTGTCTGACCCCGGGAGTGTGTGATGGGACGGTGTGGAGGGAGATTCACTCTGTGTCTGACCCCGGCAGTGTTTGATGGGACGGTGTTGAGGAATAATCCCACTGTGTATGGCCCTGGGAGTGTGTGATGGACCGTGTGGAGGGAGATTCACTCTGTGTCTGACCCCAGGAGTGTGTGATGGGCGGTGTAGAGGAATAATCACTCTGTGTCTGACCCCGGGAGTGTTTGATGGGACGGTGTGGATATAAATTCACTCTGTGTCTGACCCCGGGAGTGTTTGATGGGACCGTGTAGAGGAATAATCACTCTGTGTCTGACAACCGGGATCGTTTGATGGGACCGTGTAGAGGAATAATCACTCTGTGTCTGACCCCGGGAGTATGTGATGGGACCGTGTAGAGGAATAATCACTCTGTGTCTGACCCAGGGAGTGCGTGATGGGACCGTGTAGAGGAATAATCACACTGTGTCTGAACACATGAGTGTGTGATGGGACGGCGTGAGGGAGATTCACTCTGCGTCTTACCCGGGGAGTTTTTGATGGGACCGTGTAGAGGAATAATCACTCTGTGTCTAACCCCCGGGAGCGTTTGATGGGACCGTGTAGAGGAATAATCACTCTGTGTCTGACCCCGGGAGTGTTTGACGGTACCGTGTAGAGGAATAATCTCTCTGTGACTGACCCCGGGAGTGTGTGATGGGACGGTGTGAAGGGAGATTCACTCCGTGTCTGACCATGGGAGTGTTTGATGGGACCGTGTAGAGGAATAATCACACTGTGTCTGACCACGGGAGAGTGTGATGGGACGGTGTGGAGGGAGATTCACTCTGTGTCGGACCCGGGATTGTTTGATTGGACCGTGTAGAGGAAAAATCACTCTGTGTCTGACCTCGGGAGTGTGTGATGGGACGGTGTGGAGGGAGATTCACTATGTGTCTAACCCCGGGAGAGTGAGATGGGCGGTGTAGAGGAATAATCACTCCGTGGCTGACCCCGGGAGTGTTTGATGGGACGGTGTGGATATAAATTCACTCTGTGTCTGACCCCGGGAGTGATTGATGGAACCGTGTAGAGGAATAATCACTCTGTGTCTGACCCAGGGAGTGTTTGATGGGACGGTGTGGATATAAGTTCACTCTGTGTCTGACCACGGGAGTGATTGATGGGACCGTGTAGAGGAATATTCACTCTGTGTCTGACCAGGGAGTGTGTGATTGGACGGTGAGGATTCAGATTCACTCTGTGTCTGACCCCGGGAGAGTTTGATGGGGCCGCGTAGAGGAATAATCACTCTGTTTCTGACCCCGGGAATGTTTGATGGGACCGTGTAGAGGAATAATCACTCTGTGTCTGACCCCGTGAGTGTGTGATAGAACGGCGTGGAGGGAGATTCACTCTGTGTCTGACCCAGGGAGTGTGTGATGGGCGGTGTAGAGGAACATTCACACTGTGTCTGACCCCGGGAGTGTGAGATGGGACCGTGTAGAGCAATAATTACTCTGTGTCTGACCCCGGGAGTGTTTGATGGGACCGTGGAGAAGAATAATCATTCAGTGTCTGAACACGGGAGTGGGTGATGGGACGGTGTGGAGGGAGATTCACTCTGTGTCTGACCCCGGTAGTGTTTGATGGGACCGTGTAGAGGAATAATCACTCTGTGTCTGACCCCGGGAGTGTGTGATGGGACGGTGTGGAGGGAGATTCACTCTGTGTCTGACCCCGGCAGTGTTTGATGGGACGGTGTTGAGGAATAATCCCACTGTGTATGGCCCTGGGAGTGTGTGATGGACCGTGTGGAGGGAGATTCACTCTGTGTCTGACCCCAGGAGTGTGTGATGGGCGGTGTAGAGGAATAATCACTCTGTGTCTGACCCCGGGAGTGTTTGATGGGACGGTGTGGATATAAATTCACTCTGTGTCTGACCCCGGGAGTGTTTGATGGGACCGTGTAGAGGAATAATCACTCTGTGTCTGACAACCGGGATCGTTTGATGGGACCGTGTAGAGGAATAATCACTCTGTGTCTGACCCCGGGAGTATGTGATGGGACCGTGTAGAGGAATAATCACTCTGTGTCTGACCCCGGGAGTGCGTGATGGGACCGTGTAGAGGAATAATCACACTGTGTCTGAACACATGAGTGTGTGATGGGACGGCGTGAGGGAGATTCACTCTGCGTCTTACCCGGGGAGTTTTTGATGGGACCGTGTAGAGGAATAATCACTCTGTGTCTAACCCCCGGGAGCGTTTGATGGGACCGTGTAGAGGAATAATCACTCTGTGTCTGACCCCGGGAGAGTTTGATGGGGCCGTGTAGAGGAATAATCACTCTGTGTCTGACCCCGGGAGTATGTGATGGGACGGAGTTGAAGGAGATTCACACTGTGTCTCACACCGGGAGTGTTTGATGGGACCGTGTAGAGGAATAATCACTCTGTGTCTGACCCCGGGAGAGTGTGATGGGACGGTGTGGAAGGAGATTCACACTGTGCCTGACACCGGGAGTGATTGATGGGACCGTGTAGAGGAATAATCACTCTGTGTTTGACCACGGGAGTGTGTGTTGCGTCGGTGTAGGGGATTAATCACTCTGTGTCTGACCACGGGAGTGTGTGATGGGAAGGGGTGGAGGAATAATCACTCTGTGTCTGACCCCGGAAGAGTTTGATGTGACCGTGTAGAGGAATAATGACTCTGTGTCTGTCCCCGGGAGTGTGTGATGGGACGGTGAGGATTGAGATTAACACTGTGTCTGAACCCGGGAGTGTTTGATGGGACCGTGTAGAGGAATAATCTCTCTGTGTCTGACCCCGGGAGTGTTTGATGGGACCTTGTAGTGGAATAATCACTCTGTGTCTTAACCCCGGAGTGTTTTATGGGACCGTGTAGAGGAATAATCACTCAGTGTCTGACCCCCGGGAGCGTTTGATGGGACCGTGTAGAGGAATAATCACTCCGTGTCTGACCCCGGGATTGTGAGATGGGACGGTGTTGAAGGAGATTCACACTGTCTCTGACCCCGGGAGTGTGTGATGGTACCGTGTAGAGGAATAATCACTCTGTGTCTGACCACGGAAGAGTCTGATGTGACCTTGTAGAGGAATAATGACTCTGTGTCTGACCCCCGGGAGCGTTTGATGTGACCGTGTGGAGGAATAATCACTCTGTGTCTGACCCCGGGAGAGTTTGTTGGGCGGTGTAGAGGAATAATCACTCTGTGGCTGACCCCGGGAGTGTTTGACGGTACGTGTAGAGGAATAATCTCTCTGTGTCTGACCCCGGGAGTGTGTGATGGGACGGTGTAGAGGAATAATCACTCTGTGTCTGACCCCGGGAGTGTGTGATGGGACGGTGTGGACGGAGATTCACTCTGTGTCTGACCCAGGGAGTGTGTGATGGGCGGTGTAGAGGAACATTCACACTGTGCCTGACCCCGGGAGTGTGAGATGGGACCGTGTAGAGGAATAATCACTCTGTGTCTGAACCCGGGAGTGTTTGATGGGACCGTGGAGAAGAATAATCACTCAGTGTCTGAACACGGGAGTGGGTGATGGGACGGTGTGGAGGGAGATTCACTCTGTGTCTGACCCCGGGAGTGTTTGATGTGACCGTGTAGAGGAATAATGACTCTGTGTCTGACCCCGGGAGGGTGTGATGGGACGGTGTGGAGGGAGATTCACTCTGTGTCTGACCCCGGCAGTGTTTGATGGGACGGTGTTGAGGAATAATCCCTCTGTGTATGGCCCTGGGAGTGTGTGATGGACCGTGTGGAGGGAGATTCACTCTGTGCCTGACCCCAGGAGTGTGTGATGGGCGGTGTAGAGGGAGATTCACTCTGTGTCTGACCCCGGCAGTGTTTGATGGTACCGTGTAGAGGAATAATCTCTCTGTGTCTGACCCCGGGAATGTGTGATTGGACCGTGAGGATTGAGATTCACTCTGTGTCTGACCCCGGGAGAGTTTGATGGGGCCGCGTAGAGGAATAATCACTCAGTTTCTGACCCCGGAAATGTTTGATGGGACCGTGTAGAGGAATAATCACTCTGTGTCTGACCCCGGGATTGTGTGATGGGACGGCGTGGAGGGAGATTCACTCTGTGTCTGACCCCGGGAGAGTTTGATTGGGCCGCGCAGAGGAATAATCACTCTGTTTCTGACCCCGCGAATGTTTGATGGGACCGCGTAGAGGAATAATCACTCTGTGTCTGACCCCGGGAGTGTGTGATGGAACGGCGTGGAGGGAGATTCACTCTGTGTCTGTCCCCGGTAGTGTTTGATGGGACCGTGTAGAGGAATATTCACTGTGTGTCTGACCCCGGCAGAGTGTGATGGGACAGTGTTGAAGGAGATTCACCCTGTGTCTGACACCGGGAGAGTGTGATGGTACCGTGTATAGGAATAATCACTCTGTCTCTGACCACGGAATAGTTTGATGAGACCTTGTAGAGGAATAATGACTCTGTGTCTGACACCGGGATTGTTTGATGGGACCGTGTAGAGGAATAATCTCTCTGTGTCTGACCCCGGGAGTGTTTGATGGTACCGTGTAGAGGAATATTCTCTCTGTGTCTGACCCCGGGAGTGTGTGATGGGACGGTGAGGATTGAGATTCACTCTGTGTCTGACCCCGGGAGTGTTTGATGGGACCGTGTAGAGGAATATTCTCTCTGTGTCTGACCCCGGGAGTGTGTGATGGGACGGTGAGGTTTGAGATTCTCTCTGCGTCTGACCCCGGGAGTGTTTGATTGGACCGTGTGGAGGGAGATTCACTATGTGTCTGACCCCGGAAGTGTGTGATGGGACCGTGTAGAGGAATAATCACTCTGTGTCTGACCCCGGGAGTGTATGATGGCACGGTGTTGATATAAATTCATTCTGTGTCTGCCTCACGTAGTGTTTGATGGTACAGTGCAGAGGAATAATCACTCTGTGTCTGATCCCGGGAGTGTGTGATGGGACGGTGTGGAGGGAGATTCAACCTGATTCTGACCCCGGGAGTGTTCGATGGAACCGTGTAGAGGAATAATCACTCTGTGTTTGACCACGGGAGTGTGTGATGCGTCGGTGTAGAGGATTAATCACTCTGTGTCTGATCACGGGATTTTGTGATGGGACGGTGTGCAGGGAGATTCACTCTGTGCCTGACCCCGGGAGTGTTTGATGGGACAGTGTAGAGGAATAATCACTGTGTCTGATCACGGGAGTGTGTGACGAGACGGTGTGGAGGGAGATTCACTCTGTGTCTGACCCCGGGAGAGTGTGATGGGCGGTGTAGAGGAATAATCACTCTGCGGCTGACCCCGGGAGTGTTTGATTGGACCGTGAAGAGGAATAATCACTCTGTGTCTGACCCGGGAATTGTATGATGGGACGGTGTGGAGGGAGATTCAGTCGGTGTCTGACCCCGAGAGTGTGTTATGGGACCGTGTAGAGGAATAATCAGTCTGTGTCTGACCCGGGAGAGTGTGTTGGTACGGTGTGGAGGGAGATTCAGTCTGTGTCTTACCCCGGGAGTGTGTGATGGGACGATTTGCAGGGAGATTCAATCTGTGTCTGACACAGGGAGTGTGTGATGGTCGGTGTAGAGGAACATTCACTCTCTGTCTGACCCCGGGTGTGTGAGATGGGACCGTGTAGAGCAATAATCACTCTGTGTCTGACCCCGGGAGTGTTTCATGGGACCGTGGAGAAGAATAATCACTCTGTGTCTGAAAACGGGAGTGTGTGATGGGACGGTGTGGAGGGAGATTCACTCTGTGTCTGACGCCGGGAGTGTTTGATGGGACCGTGTAGAGGAATAATCACTCTGTGTCTGACCCCGGGAGTGTGACGGGACGGTGTGGAGTGAGATTCACTGTGTCTGACACCGGCAGTGTTTGATGGGATCGTGTTGAGGAATAATTCCTCTGTGTCTGACCCCGGGAGTGTGTGATGGGCGGTGTAGAGGAATACTCACTCTGTGTCTGACCCCGGGAGAGTGTGTTGGGACGGTGTGGACGGAGATTCACTCTTTGTCCGACCCCGGGAGTGTCCCATGGGACCGTGTAGAGGAATAATCTCTCTGTGTCTGACCCCGGGAGTATTTGATGGGACCTCGTAGTGGAATAATCACTCTGTGTCTTACCCCCGGAGTGTTTTATGGGACCGTGTAGAGGAATAATCACTCAGTGTCTGACCCCCGGGAGCGTTTGATGGGACCGTGTAGAGGAATAATCACTCCGTGTCTGACCCCGGGAGTGTGAGATGGGACGGTGTTGAAGGAGATTCACACTGTCTCTGACCCCGGGAGTGTGTGATGGTACCGTGTAGAGGAATAATCACTCTGTGTCTGACCACGGAAGAGTCTGATGTGACCTTGTAGAGGAATAATGACTCTGTGTCTGACCCCCGGGAGCGTTTGATGTGACCGTGTAGAGGAATAATCACTCTGTGTCTGACCCCGGGAGAGTTTGATGGGCGGTGTAGAGGAATAATCACTCTGTGGCTGACCCCGGGAGTGTTTGACGGTACGTGTAGAGGAATAATCTCTCTGTGTCTGACCCCGGGAGTGTGTGATGGGACGGTGTGGATGGAGATTCACTCTGTGTCTGACCCCGGGAGTGTTTGATGGGACCGTGTGGAGGAATAATCACTCTGTGTCTGACCCCGGGAGTGTGTGATGGGACGGTGTGGACGGAGATTCACTCTGTGTCTGACCCAGGGAGTGTGTGATGGGCGGTGTAGAGGAAGATTCACACTGTGCCTGACCCCGGGAGTGTGAGATGGGACCGTGTAGAGGAATAATCACTCTGTGTCTGAACCCGGGAGTGTTTGATGGGACCGTGGAGAAGAATAATCACTCAGTGTCTGAACACGGGAGTGGGTGATGGGACGGTGTGGAGGGAGATTCACTCTGTGTCTGACCCCGGGAGTGTTTGATGGGACCGTGTAGAGGAATAATCACTCTGTGTCTGACCCCGGGAGTGTGTGATGGGACGGTGTGGAGGGAGATTCACTCTGTGTCTGACCCCGGCAGTGTTTGATGGGACGGTGTTGAGGAATAATCCCTCTGTGTATGGCCCTGGGAGTGTGTGATGGACCGTGTGGAGGGAGATTCACTCTGTACCTGACCCCAGGAGTGTGTGATGGGCGGTGTGGAGGGAGATTCACTCTGTGTCTGACCCCGGGAATGTGTGATTGGACCGTGAGGATTGAGATTCACTCTGTGTCTGACCCCGGGAGAGTTTGATGGGGCCGCGTAGAGGAAAAATCACTCATTTTCTGACCCCGGAAATGTTTGATGGGACCGTGTAGAGGAATAATCACTCTGTGTCTGACCCCGGGATTGTGTGATGGGACGGCGTGGAGGGAGATTCACTCTGTGTCTGACCCCGGGAGAGTTTGATGGGGCCGCGCAGAGGAATAATCACTCTGTTTCTGACCCCGCGAATGTTTGATGGGACCGCGTAGAGGAATAATCACTCTGTGTCTGACCCCGGGAGTGTGTGATGGGACGGTGTGGAGGGAGATTCAACCTGATTCTGACCCCGGGAGTGTTCGATGGAACCGTGTAGAGGAATAATCACTCTGTGTTTGACCACGGGAGTGTGTGATGCGTCGGTGTAGAGGATTAATCACTCTGTGCCTGACCCCGGGAGTGTTTGATGGGACAGTGTAGAGGAATAATCACTGTGTCTGACCACGGGAGTGTGTGACGAGACGGTGTGGAGGGAGATTCACTCTGTGTCTGACCCCGGGAGAGTGTGATGGGCGGTGTAGAGGAATAATCACTCTGCGGCTGACCCCGGGAGTGTTTGATTGGACCGTGAAGAGGAATAATCACTCTGTGTCTGACCCGGGAATTGTATGATGGGACGGTGTGGAGGGAGATTCAGTCGGTGTCTGACCCCGAGAGTGTGTTATGGGACCGTGTAGAGGAATAATCAGTCTGTGTCTGACCCGGGAGAGTGTGTTGGTACGGTGTGGAGGGAGATTCAGTTTGTGTCTTACCTCGGGAGTGTGTGATGGGACGATTTGCAGGGAGATTCAATCTGTGACAGACGCAGGGAGTGTGTGATGGTCGGTGTAGAGGAACATTCACTCTCTGTCTGACCCCGGGTGTGTGAGATGGGACCGTGTAGAGCAATAATCACTCTGTGTCTGACCCCGGGAGTGTTTCATGGGACCGTGGAGAAGAATAATCACTCTGTGTCTGAAAACGGGAGTGTGTGATGGGACGGTGTGGAGGGAGATTCACTCTGTGTCTGACGCCGGGAGTGTTTGATGGGACCGTGTAGAGGAATAATCACTCTGTGTCTGACCCCGGGAGTGTGACGGGACGGTGTGGAGTGAGATTCACTGTGTCTGACACCGGCAGTGTTTGATGGGATCGTGTTGAGGAATAATTCCTCTGTGTCTGACCCCGGGAGTGTGTGATGGGCGGTGTAGAGGAATAATCACTCTGTGTCTGACCCCGGGAGAGTGTGTTGGGACGGTGTGGACGGAGATTCACTCTGTGTCCGACCCCGGGAGTGTTCCATGGGACCGTGTAGAGGAATAATCACTCTGTGTCTGACAAACGGGAGCGTTTGATGGGACCGTTTAGATGAATATTCACTCTGTGTCTGACCCCGGGAGTGTTTGATGGGACCTTGTAGTGGAATAATCACTCTGTGTCTTACCCCCGGAGTGTTTGATGGGACCGTGTAGAGGAATAATAACTCTGTGTGTGAACCCCGGGAGCGTTTGATGGGACCGTGTAGAGGAATAATCACCCTGTGTCTGACCCCGGTAGAGTTTAATGGGGCCGTGTAGAGGAATAATGACTCTGTGTCTGACACCGGGAGTGTTTGATGGGAACGTGTAGAGGAATAATCTCTCTGTGTCTGACCCCGGGAGTGTTTGATGGTACCGTGTAGAGGAATAATCTCTCTGTGTCTGACCCCGGGTGTGTGTGATTGGACGGTGAGGATTGAGATTCACTCTGTGTCTGACCCCGGGAGTGTTTGATGGCTCCGTGTAGAGGAATAATCTCTCTGTGTCTGACCCCGGGAGTGTTTGATGGTACCGTGTAGAGGAATAAACTGTCTGTGTCTGACCCCGGGAGTGTGTGATGGAACGGTGTGAATTGAGATTCACTCTGTGTCGGTCCCCGGTAGTGTTTGATGGGAACTTGTAGAGGAATAATCACTCTGTTTCTTACCCCGGGAGTGTGTGATGGGACGGTGTGAGGGAGATTCACTCTGCGTCTGACCCCGGGAATTTTAGATGGGACCGCGTAGAGGAATAATAACTCTGTGTGTGACCCCCGGGAGCGTTTGATGGGACCGTGTAGATGAATAATCACCCTGTGTCTGACCCCGGGAGTGTGCGATGGGACGGTGTGAATTGAGATTCACTCTGTGTCGGTCCCCGGTAGTGTTTGATGGGACCTTGTAGAGGAATAATCACTCTGTGTCTTACCCCGGGAGTGTGTGATGGGACGGCTTAGAGGGAGATTCACTCTGTGTCTGACACCGGGAGAGTGCGATGGTACCGTGTAGAGGAATAATCACTCTGCGTCTGACCACGGAAGAGTTTGATGAGACCTTGTAGAGGAATAATGACTCTGTGTCTGACACCGGGAGTGTTTGACGGTACCGTGTAGAGGAATAATCTCTCTGTGACTGACCCCGGGAGTGTGTGATGGGACGGTGTGGAGGGAGATTCACTCCGTGTCTGACCCTGGGAGTGTTTGATGGGACCGTGTCGAGGAATAATCACACTGTGTCTGACCACGGTTAGAGTGTGATGGGACGGTGTGGAGGGAGATTCACTCTGTGTCGGACCCCGGGATTGTTTGCTTGGACCGTGTAGAGGAAAAATCACTCTGTGTCTGACCTCGGGAGTGTGTGATGGGACGGTGTGGAGGGAGATTCACTCTGTGTCTAACCCCTGGAGAGTGTGATGGGCGGTGTAGAGGAATAATCACTCTGTGGCTGACCCCGGGAGTGTTTGATGGGACGGTGTGGATATAAATTCACTCTGTGTCTGACCCCGGGAGTGATTGATGCGACCGTGTAGAGGAATAATCACTCTGTGTCTGACCCAGGGAGAGTTTGATGGGACGGTGTGGATATAAATTCACTCTGTGTCTGACCCCGGGAGTGATTGATGGGACCGTGTAGAGGAATATTCACTCTGTGTCTGACCAGGGAGTGTGTGATGGGACGATTTGGAGGGAGATACACTCTGTGTCTGACCCCGGGAGTGTTTGATGGGACCGTGTAGAGGAATAGTCACTCTGTGTCTGACCACGGGAGTGTGTGATGGGACGGTGTGTCGGGAGATTCACTCTGTGTCTGACCCCGGGAGAGTGTGATGGGCGGTGTAGAGGAATAATCACTCTGTGTCTGACCACCCGGATCGTTTGATGTGACCGTGTAGAGGAATAATCACTCTGTGTCTGACCCCGGGAGTGTTTGACGGTACCGTGTAGAGGAATAATCTCTCTGTGACTGACCCCGGGAGTGTGTGATGGGACGGTGTGAAGGGAGATTCACTCCGTGTCTGACCATGGGAGTGTTTAATGGGACCGTGTAGAGGAATAATCACACTGTGTCTGACCACGGGAGAGTGTGATGGGACGGTGTGGAGGGAGATTCACTCTGTGTCGGACCCGGGATTGTTTGATTGGACCGTGTAGAGGAAAAATCACTCTGTGTCTGACCTCGGGAGTGTGTGATGGGACGGTGTGGAGGGAGATTCACTATGTGTCTAACCCCGGGAGAGTGAGATGGGCGGTGTAGAGGAATAATCACTCCGTGGCTGACCCCGGGAGTGTTTGATGGGACGGTGTGGATATAAATTCACTCTGTGTCTGACCCCGGGAGTGATTGATGGAACCGTGTAGAGGAATAATCACTCTGTGTCTGACCCAGGGAGTGTTTGATGGGACGGTGTGGATATAAGTTCACTCTGTGTCTGACCACGGGAGTGATTGATGGGACCGTGTAGAGGAATATTCACTCTGTGTCTGACCAGGGAGTGTGTGATTGGACGGTGAGGATTCAGATTCACTCTGTGTCTGACCCCGGGAGAGTTTGATGGGGCCGCGTAGAGGAATAATCACTCTGTTTCTGACCCCGGGAATGTTTGATGGGACCGTGTAGAGGAATAATCACTCTGTGTCTGACCCCGTGAGTGTGTGATAGAACGGCGTGGAGGGAGATTCACTCTGTGTCTGACCCAGGGAGTGTGTGATGGGCGGTGTAGAGGAACATTCACACTGTGTCTGACCCCGGGAGTGTGAGATGGGACCGTGTAGAGCAATAATTACTCTGTGTCTGACCCCGGGAGTGTTTGATGGGACCGTGGAGAAGAATAATCATTCAGTGTCTGAACACGGGAGTGGGTGATGGGACGGTGTGGAAGGAGATTCACTCTGTGTCTGACCCCGGTAGTGTTTGATGGGACCGTGTAGAGGAATAATCACTCTGTGTCTGACCCCGGGAGTGTGTGATGGGACGGTGTGGAGGGAGATTCACTCTGTGTCTGACCCCGGCAGTGTTTGATGGGACGGTGTTGAGGAATAATCCCACTGTGTATGGCCCTGGGAGTGTGTGATGGACCGTGTGGAGGGAGATTCACTCTGTGTCTGACCCCAGGAGTGTGTGATGGGCGGTGTAGAGGAATAATCACTCTGTGTCTGACCCCGGGAGTGTTTGATGGGACGGTGTGGATATAAATTCACTCTGTGTCTGACCCCGGGAGTGTTTGATGGGACCGTGTAGAGGAATAATCACTCTGTGTCTGACAACCGGGATCGTTTGATGGGACCGTGTAGAGGAATAATCACTCTGTGTCTGACCCCGGGAGTATGTGATGGGACCGTGTAGAGGAATAATCACTCTGTGTCTGACCCAGGGAGTGCGTGATGGGACCGTGTAGAGGAATAATCACACTGTGTCTGAACACATGAGTGTGTGATGGGACGGCGTGAGGGAGATTCACTCTGCGTCTTACCCGGGGAGTTTTTGATGGGACCGTGTAGAGGAATAATCACTCTGTGTCTAACCCCCGGGAGCGTTTGATGGGACCGTGTAGAGGAATAATCACTCTGTGTCTGACCCCGGGAGTGTTTGACGGTACCGTGTAGAGGAATAATCTCTCTGTGACTGACCCCGGGAGTGTGTGATGGGACGGTGTGAAGGGAGATTCACTCCGTGTCTGACCATGGGAGTGTTTGATGGGACCGTGTAGAGGAATAATCACACTGTGTCTGACCACGGGAGAGTGTGATGGGACGGTGTGGAGGGAGATTCACTCTGTGTCGGACCCGGGATTGTTTGATTGGACCGTGTAGAGGAAAAATCACTCTGTGTCTGACCTCGGGAGTGTGTGATGGGACGGTGTGGAGGGAGATTCACTATGTGTCTAACCCCGGGAGAGAGAGATGGGCGGTGTAGAGGAATAATCACTCCGTGGCTGACCCCGGGAGTGTTTGATGGGACGGTGTGGATATAAATTCACTCTGTGTCTGACCCCGGGAGTGATTGATGGAACCGTGTAGAGGAATAATCACTCTGTGTCTGACCCAGGGAGCGTTTGATGGGACGGTGTGGATATAAGTTCACTCTGTGTCTGACCACGGGAGTGATTGATGGGACCGTGTAGAGGAATATTCACTCTGTGTCTGACCAGGGAGTGTGTGATTGGACGGTGAGGATTCAGATTCACTCTGTGTCTGACCCCGGGAGAGTTTGATGGGGCCGCGTAGAGGAATAATCACTCTGTTTCTGACCCCGGGAATGTTTGATGGGACCGTGTAGAGGAATAATCACTCTGTGTCTGACCCCGTGAGTGTGTGATAGAACGGCGTGGAGGGAGATTCACTCTGTGTCTGACCCAGGGAGTGTGTGATGGGCGGTGTAGAGGAACATTCACACTGTGTCTGACCCCGGGAGTGTGAGATGGGACCGTGTAGAGCAATAATTACTCTGTGTCTGACCCCGGGAGTGTTTGATGGGACCGTGGAGAAGAATAATCATTCAGTGTCTGAACACGGGAGTGGGTGATGGGACGGTGTGGAGGGAGATTCACTCTGTGTCTGACCCCGGTAGTGTTTGATGGGACCGTGTAGAGGAATAATCACTCTGTGTCTGACCCCGGGAGTGTGTGATGGGACGGTGTGGAGGGAGATTCACTCTGTGTCTGACCCCGGCAGTGTTTGATGGGACGGTGTTGAGGAATAATCCCACTGTGTATGGCCCTGGGAGTGTGTGATGGACCGTGTGGAGGGAGATTCACTCTGTGTCTGACCCCAGGAGTGTGTGATGGGCGGTGTAGAGGAATAATCACTCTGTGTCTGACCCCGGGAGTGTTTGATGGGACGGTGTGGATATAAATTCACTCTGTGTCTGACCCCGGGAGTGTTTGATGGGACCGTGTAGAGGAATAATCACTCTGTGTCTGACAACCGGGATCGTTTGATGGGACCGTGTAGAGGAATAATCACTCTGTGTCTGACCCCGGGAGTATGTGATGGGACCGTGTAGAGGAATAATCACTCTGTGTCTGACCCCGGGAGTGCGTGATGGGACCGTGTAGAGGAATAATCACACTGTGTCTGAACACATGAGTGTGTGATGGGACGGCGTGAGGGAGATTCACTCTGCGTCTTACCCGGGGAGTTTTTGATGGGACCGTGTAGAGGAATAATCACTCTGTGTCTAACCCCCGGGAGCGTTTGATGGGACCGTGTAGAGGAATAATCACTCTGTGTCTGACCCCGGGAGAGTTTGATGGGGCCGTGTAGAGGAATAATCACTCTGTGTCTGACCCCGGGAGTATGTGATGGGACGGAGTTGAAGGAGATTCACACTGTGTCTCACACCGGGAGTGTTTGATGGGACCGTGTAGAGGAATAATCACTCTGTGTCTGACCCCGGGAGAGTGTGATGGGACGGTGTGGAAGGAGATTCACACTGTGCCTGACACCGGGAGTGATTGATGGGACCGTGTAGAGGAATAATCACTCTGTGTTTGACCACGGGAGTGTGTGTTGCGTCGGTGTAGGGGATTAATCACTCTGTGTCTGACCACGGGAGTGTGTGATGGGAAGGGGTGGAGGAATAATCACTCTGTGTCTGACCCCGGAAGAGTTTGATGTGACCGTGTAGAGGAATAATGACTCTGTGTCTGTCCCCGGGAGTGTGTGATGGGACGGTGAGGATTGAGATTAACACTGTGTCTGAACCCGGGAGTGTTTGATGGGACCGTGTAGAGGAATAATCTCTCTGTGTCTGACCCCGGGAGTGTTTGATGGTACCGTGTAGAGGAATAATCTATCTGTGTCTGACCCCGGGAGTGTTTGATGGGACCTTGTAGTGGAATAATCACTCTGTGTCTTACCCCCGGAGTGTTTTATGGGACCGTGTAGAGGAATAATCACTCAGTGTCTGACCCCCGGGAGCGTTTGATGGGACCGTGTAGAGGAATAATCACTCCGTGTCTGACCCCGGGAGTCTGAGATGGGATGGTGTTGAAGGAGATTCACACTGTCTCTGACCCCGGGAGTGTGTGATGGTACCGTGTAGAGGAATAATCACTCTGTGTCTGACCACGGAAGAGTCTGATGTGACATTGTAGAGGAATAATGACCCTGTGTCTGACCCCCGGGAGCGTTTGATGTGACCGTGTAGAGGAATAATCACTCTGTGTCTGACCCCGGGAGAGTTTGATGGGCGGTGTAGAGGAATAATCACTCTGTGGCTGACCCCGGGAGTGTTTGACGGTACGTGTAGAGGAATAATCTCTCTGTGTCTGACCCCGGGAGTGTGTGATGGGACGGTGTGGAGGGAGATTCACTCTGTGTCTGACCCCGGGAGTGTTTGATGGGACCGTGTAGAGGAATAATCACTCTGTGTCTGACCCCGGGAGTGTGTGATGGGACGGTGTGGACGGAGATTCACTCTGTGTCTGACCCAGGGAGTGTGTGATGGGCGGTGTAGAGGAACATTCACACTGTGCCTGACCCCGGGAGTGTGAGATGGGACCGTGTAGAGGAATAATCACTCTGTGTCTGAACCCGGGAGTGTTTGATGGGACCGTGGAGAAGAATAATCACTCAGTGTCTGAACACGGGAGTGGGTGATGGGACGGTGTGGAGGGAGATTCACTCTGTGTCTGACCCCGGGAGTGTTTGATGGGACCGTGTAGAGGAATAATCACTCTGTGTCTGACCCCGGCAGTGTTTGATGGGACGGTGTTGAGGAATAATCCCTCTGTGTATGGCCCTGGGAGTGTGTGATGGACCGTGTGGAGGGAGATTCACTCTGTGCCTGACCCCAGGAGTGTGTGATGGGCGGTGTAGAGGGAGATTCACTCTGTGTCTGACCCCGGCAGTGTTTGATGGTACCGTGTAGAGGAATAATCTCTCTGTGTCTGACCCCGGGAGAGTTTGATGGGGCCGCGTAGAGGAATAATCACTCAGTTTCTGACCCCGGAAATGTTTGATGGGACCGTGTAGAGGAATAATCACTCTGTGTCTGACCCCGGGATTGTGTGATGGGACGGCGTGGAGGGAGATTCACTCTGTGTCTGACCCCGGGAGAGTTTGATGGGGCCGCGCAGAGGAATAATCACTCTGTTTCTGACCCCGCGAATGTTTGATGGGACCGCGTAGAGGAATAATCACTCTGTGTCTGACCCCGGGAGTGTGTGATGGAACGGCGTGGAGGGAGATTCACTCTGTGTCTGTCCCCGGTAGTGTTTGATGGGACCGTGTAGAGGAATATTCACTGTGTGTCTGACCCCGGCAGAGTGTGATGGGACAGTGTTGAAGGAGATTCACCCTGTGTCTGTCACCGGGAGAGTGTGATGGTACCGTGTATAGGAATAATCACTCTGTCTCTGACCACGGAATAGTTTGATGAGACCTTGTAGAGGAATAATGACTCTGTGTCTGACACCGGGATTGTTTGATGGGACCGTGTAGAGGAATAATCACTCTGTGGCTGACCCCGGGAGTGTTTGACGGTACGTGTAGAGGAATATTCTCTCTGTGTCTGACCCCGGGAGTGTGTGATGGGACGGTGAGGATTGAGATTCACTCTGTGTCTGACCCCGGGAGTGTTTGATGGGACCGTGTAGAGGAATATTCTCTCTGTGTCTGACCCCGGGAGTGTGTGATGGGACGGTGAGGTTTGAGATTCTCTCTGCGTCTGACCCCGGGAGTGTTTGATTGGACCGTGTGGAGGGAGATTCACTCTGTGTCTGACCCCGGGAGTGTGTGATGGGACGGTGTGGAGGGAGATTCAACCTGATTCTGACCGCGGGAGTGTTCGATGGAACCGTGTAGAGGAACAATCACTCTGTGTCTGATCACGGGATTGTGTGATGGGACGGTGTGGAGGGAGATTCACTCTGTGCCTGACCCCGGGAGTGTTTGATGGGACAGTGTAGAGGAATAATCACTGTGTCTGACCACGGGAGTGTGTGACGAGACGGTGTGGAGGGAGATTCACTCTGTGTCTGACCCCGGGAGAGTGTGATGGGCGGTGTAGAGGAATAATCACTCTGCGGCTGACCCCGGGAGTGTTTGATTGGACCGTGAAGAGGAATAATCACTCTGTGTCTGACCCGGGAATTGTATGATGGGACGGTGTGGAGGGAGATTCAGTCGGTGTCTGACCCCGGGAGTGTGTTATGGGACCGTGTAGAGGAATAATCAGTCTGTGTCTGACCCGGGAGAGTGTGTTGGTACGGTGTGGAGGGAGATTCAGTCTGTGTCTTACCCCGGGAGTGTGTGATGGGACGATTTGCAGGGAGATTCAATCTGTGTCTGACCCAGGGAGTGTGTGATGGTCGGTGTAGAGGAACATTCACTCTCTGTCTGACCCCGTGTGTGTGAGATGGGACCGTGTAGAGCAATAATCACTCTGTGACTGACCCCGGGAGTGTTTCATGGGACCGAGGAGAAGAATAATCTCTCTGTGTCTGAAAACGGGAGTGTGTGATGGGACGGTGTGGAGGGAGATTCACTCTGTGTCTGACGCCGGGAGTGTTTGATGGGACCGTGTAGAGGAATAATCACTCTGTGTCTGACCCCGGGAGTGTGACGGGACGGTGTGGAGTGAGATTCACTGTGTCTGACACCGGCAGTGTTTGATGGGATCGTGTTGAGGAATAATCACTCTGTGTCTGACCCCGTGAGTGTGTGATGGGACGGTGTGGAGGGAGATTCACTCTGCGTCTGACCCCAGGAGTGTGTGATGGGCGGTGTAGAGGAATAATCACTCTGTGTCTGACCCCGGGAGATGGTGACGGGGCGGGGTGGAGGGAGATTCACTCTGTGTCTGACCCCGGGAGTGTTTGCTGGGACCGTGTAGAGGAATAATCACTCTGTGTTTGACCACGGGAGTGTGTGTTGCGTCGGTGTAGGGGATTAATCACTCTGTGTCTGACCACGGGAGTGTGTGATGGGAAGGGGTGGAGGAATAATCACTCTGTGTCTGACCCCGGAAGAGTTTGATGTGACCGTGTAGAGGAATAATGACTCTGTGTCTGTCCCCGGGAGTGTGTGATGGGACGGTGAGGATTGAGATTAATACTGTGTCTGAACCCGGGAGTGTTTGATGGGACCGTGTAGAGGAATAATCTCTCTGTGTCTGACCCAGGGAGTGTTTGATGGTACCGTGTAGAGGAATAATCTCTCTGTGTCTGACCCCGGGAGTGTTTGATGGGACCTTGTAGTGGAATAATCACTCTGTGTCTTAACCCGGAGTGTTTTATGGGACCGTGTAGAGGAATAATCACTCAGTGTCTGACCCCCGGGAGCGTTTGATGGGACCGTGTAGAGGAATAATCACTCCGTGTCTGACCCCGGGAGTGTGAGATGGGACGGTGTTGAAGGAGATTCACACTCTCTCTGACCCCGGGAGTGTGTGATGGTACCGTGTAGAGGAATAATCACTCTGTGTCTGATCACGGAAGAGTCTGATGTGACCTTGTAGAGGAATAATGACTCTGTGTCTGACCCCCGGGAGCGTTTGATGTGACCGTGTAGAGGAATAATCACTCTGTGTCTGACCCTGGGAGTGTGTGATGGGACGGTGTGGACGGAGATTCACTCTGTGTCTGACCCAGGGAGTGTGTGATGGGCGGTGTAGAGGAACATTCACACTGTGCCTGACCCCGGGAGTGTGAGATGGGACCGTGTAGAGGAATAATCACTCTGTGTCTGAACCCGGGAGTGTTTGATGGGACCGTGGAGAAGAATAATCACTCAGTGTCTGAACACGGGAGTGGGTGATGGGACGGTGTGGAGGGAGATTCACTCTGTGTCTGACCCCGGGAGTGTTTGATGGGACCGTGTAGAGGAATAATCACTCTGTGTCTGACCCCGGGAGTGTGTGATGGGACGGTGTGGAGGGAGATTCACTCTGTGTCTGACCCCGGCATTGTTTGATGGGACGGTGTTGAGGAATAATCCCTCTGTGTATGGCCCTGGGAGTGTGTGATGGACCGTGTGGAGGGAGATTCACTCGGTGCCTGACCCCAGGAGTGTGTGATGGGCGGTGTAGAGGGAGATTCACTCTGTGTCTGACCCCGGCAGTGTTTGATTGTACCGTGTAGAGGAATAATCTCTCTGTGTCTGACCCCGGGAATGTGTGATTGGACCGTGAGGATTGAGATTCACTCTGTGTCTGACCCCGGGAGAGTTTGATGCGGCCGCGTAGAGGAATAATCACTCAGTTTCTGACCCCGGAAATGTTTGATGGGACCGTGTAGAGGAATAATCACTCTGTGTCTGACCCCGGGATTGTGTGAGATGGGACCGTGTAGAGGAGTAATCACTTTGTGTCTGACCCCGGGAGTGTGTGATTGGACGGCGTTGAGGGAGATTCACTCTGTGTCTGACCCCGGGAGTATTTGATGGGACCGTGTAGAGGAATAATCACTCTGTGACTGACCCCGGGAGCGTGTGATGGGACGGTGTTGAGGGAGATTCACTCTGTGTCTGATCCCGGGAGTGTTTGATGGGACCGTGTAGCGGAATAATCACTCTGTGCCTGACCCCGGGAGTGTTTGATGGGACCGTGTAGAGGAACAATCACTCTTTGTCTAACCTCGGGAGTGTTTGATGGTACCGTGTAGAGGAATAATCACTCTGTGTCTGGCCCCTGGAATGTTTGATGGGTCAGGTAGAGGAATAATCACTCTGTGTCTGACCCCCGTAGTGCTTGATGGTACCGTGTAGAGGATTAATCACTCTGTGTCTGTCCCCGGGAGTGTTTGATGGTACCGTGTAGAGGAATAATCACTCTGTGTCTGACCACGGGAGTGTGTGACGAGACGGTGTGGAGGGAGATTCACTCTGTGTCTGACCCCGGGAGAGTGTGATGGGCGGTGTAGAGGAATAATCACTCTGCGGCTGACCCCGGGAGGGTTTGATTGGACCGTGAAGAGGAATAATCACTCTGTGTCTGACCCGGGAATTGTATGATGGGACGGTGTGGAGGGAGATTCAGTCGGTGTCTGACCCCGAGAGTGTGTTATGGGACCGTGTAGAGGAATAATCAGTCTGTGTCTGACCCGGGAGAGTGTGTTGGTACGGTGTGGAGGGAGATTCACTCTGTGTCTGACCCAGGGAGTGTGTGATGGGCGGTGTAGAGGAACATTCACACTGTGCCTGACCCCGGGAGTGTGAGATGGGACCGTGTAGAGGAATAATCACTCTGTGTCTGAACCCGGGAGTGTTTGATGGGACCGTGGAGAAGAATAATCACTCAGTGTCTGAACACGGGAGTGGGTGATGGGACGGTGTGGAGGGAGATTCACTCTGTGTCTGACCCCGGGAGTGTTTGATGGGACCGTGTAGAGGTATAATCACTCTGTGTCTGACCCCGGGAGTGTGTGATGGGACGGTGTGGAGGGAGATTCACTCTGTGTCTGACCCCGGCAGTGTTTGATGGGACGGTGTTGAGGAATAATCCCTCTGTGTATGGCCCTGGGAGTGTGTGATGGACCGTGTGGAGGGAGATTCACTCGGTGCCTGACCCCAGGAGTGTGTGATGGGCGGTGTAGAGGGAGATTCACTCTGTGTCTGACCCCGGCAGTGTTTGATTGTACCGTGTAGAGGAATAATCTCTCTGTGTCTGACCCCGGGAATGTGTGATTGGACCGTGAGGATTGAGATTCACTCTGTGTCTGACCCCGGGAGAGTTTGATGCGGCCGCGTAGAGGAATAATCACTCAGTTTCTGACCCCGGAAATGTTTGATGGGACCGTGTAGAGGAATAATCACTCTGTGTCTGACCCCGGGATTGTGTGATGGGACGGCGTGGAGGGAGATTCACTCTGTGTCTGACCCCGGGAGAGTTTGATGGGGCCGCGCAGAGGAATAATCACTCTGTTTCTGACCCCGCGAATGTTTGATGGGACCGCGTAGAGGAATAATCACTCTGTGTCTGACCCCGGGAGTGTGTGATGGAACGGCGTGGAGGGAGATTCACTCTGTGTCTGTCCCCGGTAGTGTTTGATGGGACCGTGTAGAGGAATATTCACTGTGTGTCTGACCCCGGCAGAGTGTGATGGGACAGTGTTGAAGGAGATTCACCCTGTGTCTGACACCGGGAGAGTGTGATGGTACCGTGTATAGGAATAATCACTCTGTCTCTGACCACGGAATAGTTTGATGAGACCTTGTAGAGGAATAATGACTCTGTGTCTGACACCGGGATTGTTTGATGGGACCGTGTAGAGGAATAATCTCTCTGTGTCTGACCCCGGGAGTGTTTGTTGGTACCGTGTAGAGGAATATTCTCTCTGTGTCTGACCCCGGGAGTGTGTGATGGGACGGTGAGGATTGAGATTCACTCTGTGTCTGACCCCGGGAGTGTTTGATGGGACCGTGTAGAGGAATATTCTCTCTGAGTCTGACCCCGGGAGTGTGTGATGGGACGGTGAGGTTTGAGATTCTCTCTGCGTCTGACCCGGGAGTGTTTGATTGGACCGTGTGGAGGGAGATTCACTATGTGTCTGACCCCGGAAGTGTGTGATGGGACCGTGTAGAGGAATAATCACTCTGTGTCTGACCCCGGGAGTGTATGATGGCACGGTGTTGATATAAATTCATTCTGTGTCTGCCTCACGTAGTGTTTGATGGTACAGTGCAGAGGAATAATCACTCTGTGTCTGACCCCAGGAGTGTGTGATGGGACGGTGTGGAGGGAGATTCAACCTGATTCTGACCCCGGGAGTGTTCGATGGAACCGTGTAGAGGAATAATCACTCTGTGTTTGACCACGGGAGTGTGTGATGCGTCGGTGTAGAGGATTAATCACTCTGTGTCTGATCACGGGATTGTGTGATGGGACGGTGTGCAGGGAGTTTCACTGTGCCTGACCCCGGGAGTGCTTGATGGGACAGTGTAGAGGAATAATCACTGTGTCTGACCACGGGAGTGTGTGACGAGACGGTGTGGAGGGAGATTCACTCTGTGTCTGACCCCGGGAGAGTGTGATGGGCGGTGTAGAGGAATAATCACTCTGCGGCTGACCCCGGGAGGGTTTGATTGGACCGTGAAGAGGAATAATCACTCTGTGTCTGACCCGGGAATTGTATGATGGGACGGTGTGGAGGGAGATTCAGTCGGTGTCTGACCCCGAGAGTGTGTTATGGGACCGTGTAGAGGAATAATCAGTCTGTGTCTGACCCGGGAGAGTGTGTTGGTACGGTGTGGAGGGAGATTCACTCTGTGTCTGACCCAGGGAGTGTGTGATGGGCGGTGTAGAGGAACATTCACACTGTGCCTGACCCCGGGAGTGTGAGATGGGACCGTGTAGAGGAATAATCACTCTGTGTCTGAACCCGGGAGTGTTTGATGGGACCGTGGAGAAGAATAATCACTCAGTGTCTGAACACGGGAGTGGGTGATGGGACGGTGTGGAGGGAGATTCACTCTGTGTCTGACCCCGGGAGTGTTTGATGGGACCGTGTAGAGGTATAATCACTCTGTGTCTGACCCCGGGAGTGTGTGATGGGACGGTGTGGAGGGAGATTCACTCTGTGTCTGACCCCGGCAGTGTTTGATGGGACGGTGTTGAGGAATAATCCCTCTGTGTATGGCCCTGGGAGTGTGTGATGGACCGTGTGGAGGGAGATTCACTCGGTGCCTGACCCCAGGAGTGTGTGATGGGCGGTGTAGAGGGAGATTCACTCTGTGTCTGACCCCGGCAGTGTTTGATTGTACCGTGTAGAGGAATAATCTCTCTGTGTCTGACCCCGGGAATGTGTGATTGGACCGTGAGGATTGAGATTCACTCTGTGTCTGACCCCGGGAGAGTTTGATGCGGCCGCGTAGAGGAATAATCACTCAGTTTCTGACCCCGGAAATGTTTGATGGGACCGTGTAGAGGAATAATCACTCTGTGTCTGACCCCGGGATTGTGTGATGGGACGGCGTGGAGGGAGATTCACTCTGTGTCTGACCCCGGGAGAGTTTGATGGGGCCGCGCAGAGGAATAATCACTCTGTTTCTGACCCCGCGAATGTTTGATGGGACCGCGTAGAGGAATAATCACTCTGTGTCTGACCCCGGGAGTGTGTGATGGAACGGCGTGGAGGGAGATTCACTCTGTGTCTGTCCCCGGTAGTGTTTGATGGGACCGTGTAGAGGAATATTCACTGTGTGTCTGACCCCGGCAGAGTGTGATGGGACAGTGTTGAAGGAGATTCACCCTGTGTCTGACACCGGGAGAGTGTGATGGTACCGTGTATAGGAATAATCACTCTGTCTCTGACCACGGAATAGTTTGATGAGACCTTGTAGAGGAATAATGACTCTGTGTCTGACACCGGGATTGTTTGATGGGACCGTGTAGAGGAATAATCTCTCTGTGTCTGACCCCGGGAGTGTTTGTTGGTACCGTGTAGAGGAATATTCTCTCTGTGTCTGACCCCGGGAGTGTGTGATGGGACGGTGAGGATTGAGATTCACTCTGTGTCTGACCCCGGGAGTGTTTGATGGGACCGTGTAGAGGAATATTCTCTCTGTGTCTGACCCCGGGAGTGTGTGATGGGACGGTGAGGTTTGAGATTCTCTCTGCGTCTGACCCGGGAGTGTTTGATTGGACCGTGTGGAGGGAGATTCACTATGTGTCTGACCCCGGAAGTGTGTGATGGGACCGTGTAGAGGAATAATCACTCTGTGTCTGACCCCGGGAGTGTATGATGGCACGGTGTTGATATAAATTCATTCTGTGTCTGCCTCACGTAGTGTTTGATTGTACAGTGCAGAGGAATAATCACTCTGTGTCTGACCCCAGGAGTGTGTGATGGGACGGTGTGGAGGGAGATTCAACCTGATTCTGACCCCGGGAGTGTTCGATGGAACCGTGTAGAGGAATAATCACTCTGTGTTTGACCACGGGAGTGTGTGATGCGTCGGTGTAGAGGATTAATCACTCTGTGTCTGATCACGGGATTGTGTGATGGGACGGTGTGCAGGGAGATTCACTCTGTGCCTGACCCCGGGAGTGTTTGATGGGACAGTGTAGAGGAATAATCACTGTGTCTGACCACGGGAGTGTGTGACGAGACGGTGTGGAGGGAGATTCACTCTGTGTCTGATCCCGGGAGAGTGTGATGGGCGGTGTAGAGGAATAATCACTCTGCGGCTGACCCCGGGAGGGTTTGATTGGACCGTGAAGAGGAATAATCACTCTGTGTCTGACCCGGGAATTGTATGATGGGACGGTGTGGAGGGAGATTCAGTCGGTGTCTGACCCCGGGAGTGTGTTATGGGACCGTGTAGAGGAATAATCAGTCTGTGTCTGACCCGGGAGAGTGTGTTGGTACGGTGTGGAGGGAGATTCAGTCTGTGTCTTACCCCGGGAGTGTGTGATGGGACGATTTGCAGGGAGATTCAATCTGTGTCTGACCCAGGGAGTGTGTGATGGTCGGTGTAGAGGAACATTCACTCTCTGTCTGACCCCGGGTGTGTGAGATGGGACCGTGTAGAGCAATAATCACTCTGTGTCTGACCCCGGGAGTGTTTCATGGGACCGTGGAGAAGAATAATCACTCTGTGTCTGACCCCGGGAGTGTTTGATGGGACAGTGTAGAGGAATAATCACTGTGTCTGACCACGGGAGTGTGTGACGAGACGGTGTGGAGGGAGATTCACTCTGTGTCTGACCCCGGGAGAGTGTGATGGGCGGTGTAGAGGAATAATCACTCTGCGGCTGACCCCGGGAGGGTTTGATTGGACCGTGAAGAGGAATAATCACTCTGTGTCTGACCCGGGAATTGTATGATGGGACGGTGTGGAGGGAGATTCAGTCGGTGTCTGACCCCGAGAGTGTGTTATGGGACCGTGTAGAGGAATAATCAGTCTGTGTCTGACCCGGGAGAGTGTGTTGGTACGGTGTGGAGGGAGATTCAGTCTGTGTCTTACCCCGGGAGTGTGTGATGGGACGATTTGCAGGGAGATTCAATCTGTGTCTGACCCAGGGAGTGTGTGATGGTCGGTGTAGAGGAACATTCACTCTCTGTCTGACCCCGGGTGTGTGAGATGGGACCGTGTAGAGCAATAATCACTCTGTGTCTGACCCCGGGAGTGTTTCATGGGACCGTGGAGAAGAATAATCACTCTGTGTCTGAAAACGGGAGTGTGTGATGGGACGGTGTGGAGGGAGATTCACGCTGTGTCTGACGCCGGGAGTGTTTGATGGGACCGTGTAGAGGAATAATCACTCTGTGTCTGACCCCGGGAGTGTGACGGGACGGTGTGGAGTGAGATTCACTGTGTCTGACACCGGCAGTTTTTGATGGGATCGTGTTGAGGAATAATCACTCTGTGTCTGACCCCGGAAGAGTTTGATGTGACCGTGTAGAGGAATAATGACTCTGTGTCTGTCCCCGGGAGTGTGTGATGGGACGGTGAGGATTGAGATTAACACTGTGTCTGAACCCGGGTGTGTTTGATGGGACCGTGTAGAGGAATAATCTCTCTGTGTCTGACCCAGGGAGTGTTTGATGGTACCGTGTAGAGGAATAATCTCTCTGTGTCTGACCCCGGGAGTGTTTGATGGGACCTTGTAGTGGAATAATCACTCTGTGTCTTAACCCCGGAGTGTTTTATGGGACCGTGTAGAGGAATAATCACTCAGTGTCTGACCCCCGGGAGCGTTTGATGGGATCGTGTAGAGGAATAATCACTCCGTGTCTGACCCCGGGAGTGTGAGATGGGACGGTGTTGAAGGAGATTCACACTGTCTCTGACCCCGGGAGTGTGTGATGGTACCGTGTAGAGGAATAATCACTCTGTGTCTGACCACGGAAGAGTCTGATGTGACCTTGTAGAGGAATAATGACTCTGTGTCTGACCCCCGGGAGCGTTTGATGTGACCGTGTAGAGGAATAATCACTCTGTGTCTGACCCCGGGAGAGTTTGTTGGGCGGTGTAGAGGAATAATCACTCTGTGTCTGTCCCCGGGAGTGTGTGATGGGACGGTGAGGATTGAGATTAACACTGTGTCTGAACCCGGGTGTGTTTGATGGGACCGTGTAGAGGAATAATCTCTCTGTGTCTGACCCAGGGAGTGTTTGATGGTACCGTGTAGAGGAATAATCTCTCTGTGTCTGACCCCGGGAGTGTTTGATGGGACCTTGTAGTGGAATAATCACTCTGTGTCTTAACCCCGGAGTGTTTTATGGGACCGTGTAGAGGAATAATCACTCAGTGTCTGACCCCCGGGAGCGTTTGATGGGATCGTGTAGAGGAATAATCACTCCGTGTCTGACCCCGGGAGTGTGAGATGGGACGGTGTTGAAGGAGATTCACACTGTCTCTGACCCCGGGAGTGTGTGATGGTACCGTGTAGAGGAATAATCACTCTGTGTCTGACCACGGAAGAGTCTGATGTGACCTTGTAGAGGAATAATGACTCTGTGTCTGACCCCCGGGAGCGTTTGATGTGACCGTGTAGAGGAATAATCACTCTGTGTCTGACCCCGGGAGAGTTTGTTGGGCGGTGTAGAGGAATAATCACTCTGTGGCTGACCCCGGGAGTGTTTGACGGTACGTGTAGAGGAATAATCTCTCTGTGTCTGACCCCGGGAGTGTGTGATGGGACGGTGTGGAGGGAGATTCACTCTGTGTCTGAACCCGGGAGTGTTTGATGGGACCGTGTAGAGGAATAATCACTCTGTGTCTGACCCCGGGAGTGTGTGATGGGACGGTGTGGACGGAGATTCACTCTGTGTCTGACCCAGGGAGTGTGTGATGGGCGGTGTAGAGGAACATTCACACTGTGCCTGACCCCGGGAGTGTGAGATGGGACCGTGTAGAGGAATAATCACTCTGTGTCTGAACCCGGGAGTGTTTGATGGGACCGTGGAGAAGAATAATCACTCAGTGTCTGAACACGGGAGTGGGTGATGGGACGGTGTGGAGGGAGATTCACTCTGTGTCTGACCCCGGGAGTGTTTGATTGGACCGTGTAGAGGAATAATCACTCTGTGTCTGACCCCGGGAGTGTGTGATGGGACGGTGTGGAGGGAGATTCACTCTGTGTCTGACCCCGGCATTGTTTGATGGGACGGTGTTGAGGAATAATCCCTCTGTGTATGGCCCTGGGAGTGTGTGATGGACCGTGTGGAGGGAGATTCACTCGGTGCCTGACCCCAGGAGTGTGTGATGGGCGGTGTAGAGGGAGATTCACTCTGTGTCTGACCCCGGCAGTGTTTGATTGTACCGTGTAGAGGAATAATCTCTCTGTGTCTGACCCCGGGAATGTGTGATTGGACCGTGAGGATTGAGATTCACTCTGTGTCTGACCCCGGGAGAGTTTGATGCGGCCGCGTAGAGGAATAATCACTCAGTTTCTGACCCCGGAAATGTTTGATGGGACCGTGTAGAGGAATAATCACTCTGTGTCTGACCCCGGGATTGTGTGATGGGACGGCGTGGAGGGAGATTCACTCTGTGTCTGACCCCGGGAGAGTTTGATGGGGCCGCGCAGAGGAATAATCACTCTGTTTCTGACCCCGCGAATGTTTGATGGGACCGCGTAGAGGAATAATCACTCTGTGTCTGACCCCGGGAGTGTGTGATGGAACGGCGTGGAGGGAGATTCACTCTGTGTCTGTCCCCGGTAGTGTTTGATGGGACCGTGTAGAGGAATATTCACTGTGTGTCTGACCCCGGCAGAGTGTGATGGGACAGTGTTGAAGGAGATTCACCCTGTGTCTGACACCGGGAGAGTGTGATGGTACCGTGTATAGGAATAATCACTCTGTCTCTGACCACGGAATAGTTTGATGAGACCTTGTAGAGGAATAATGACTCTGTGTCTGACACCGGGATTGTTTGATGGGACCGTGTAGAGGAATAATCTCTCTGTGTCTGACCCCGGGAGTGTTTGTTGGTACCGTGTAGAGGAATATTCTCTCTGTGTCTGACCCCGGGAGTGTGTGATGGGACGGTGAGGATTGAGATTCACTCTGTGTCTGACCCCGGGAGTGTTTGATGGGACCGTGTAGAGGAATATTCTCTCTGTGTCTGACCCCGGGAGTGTGTGATGGGACGGTGAGGTTTGAGATTCTCTCTGCGTCTGACCCGGGAGTGTTTGATTGGACCGTGTGGAGGGAGATTCACTATGTGTCTGACCCCGGAAGTGTGTGATGGGACCGTGTAGAGGAATAATCACTCTGTGTCTGACCCCGGGAGTGTATGATGGCACGGTGTTGATATAAATTCATTCTGTGTCTGCCTCACGTAGTGTTTGATGGTACAGTGCAGAGGAATAATCACTCTGTGTCTGACCCCAGGAGTGTGTGATGGGACGGTGTGGAGGGAGATTCAACCTGATTCTGACCCCGGGAGTGTTCGATGGAACCGTGTAGAGGAATAATCACTCTGTGTTTGACCACGGGAGTGTGTGATGCGTCGGTGTAGAGGATTAATCACTCTGTGTCTGATCACGGGATTGTGTGATGGGACGGTGTGCAGGGAGATTCACTCTGTGCCTGACCCCGGGAGTGTTTGATGGGACAGTGTAGAGGAATAATCACTGTGTCTGACCACGGGAGTGTGTGACGAGACGGTGTGGAGGGAGATTCACTCTGTGTCTGATCCCGGGAGAGTGTGATGGGCGGTGTAGAGGAATAATCACTCTGCGGCTGACCCCGGGAGGGTTTGATTGGACCGTGAAGAGGAATAATCACTCTGTGTCTGACCCGGGAATTGTATGATGGGACGGTGTGGAGGGAGATTCAGTCGGTGTCTGACCCCGGGAGTGTGTTATGGGACCGTGTAGAGGAATAATCAGTCTGTGTCTGACCCGGGAGAGTGTGTTGGTACGGTGTGGAGGGAGATTCAGTCTGTGTCTTACCCCGGGAGTGTGTGATGGGACGATTTGCAGGGAGATTCAATCTGTGTCTGACCCAGGGAGTGTGTGATGGTCGGTGTAGAGGAACATTCACTCTCTGTCTGACCCCGGGTGTGTGAGATGGGACCGTGTAGAGCAATAATCACTCTGTGTCTGACCCCGGGAGTGTTTCATGGGACCGTGGAGAAGAATAATCACTCTGTGTCTGACCCCGGGAGTGTTTGATGGGACAGTGTAGAGGAATAATCACTGTGTCTGACCACGGGAGTGTGTGACGAGACGGTGTGGAGGGAGATTCACTCTGTGTCTGACCCCGGGAGAGTGTGATGGGCGGTGTAGAGGAATAATCACTCTGCGGCTGACCCCGGGAGGGTTTGATTGGACCGTGAAGAGGAATAATCACTCTGTGTCTGACCCGGGAATTGTATGATGGGACGGTGTGGAGGGAGATTCAGTCGGTGTCTGACCCCGAGAGTGTGTTATGGGACCGTGTAGAGGAATAATCAGTCTGTGTCTGACCCGGGAGAGTGTGTTGGTACGGTGTGGAGGGAGATTCAGTCTGTGTCTTACCCCGGGAGTGTGTGATGGGACGATTTGCAGGGAGATTCAATCTGTGTCTGACCCAGGGAGTGTGTGATGGTCGGTGTAGAGGAACATTCACTCTCTGTCTGACCCCGGGTGTGTGAGATGGGACCGTGTAGAGCAATAATCACTCTGTGTCTGACCCCGGGAGTGTTTCATGGGACCGTGGAGAAGAATAATCACTCTGTGTCTGAAAACGGGAGTGTGTGATGGGACGGTGTGGAGGGAGATTCACGCTGTGTCTGACGCCGGGAGTGTTTGATGGGACCGTGTAGAGGAATAATCACTCTGTGTCTGACCCCGGGAGTGTGACGGGACGGTGTGGAGTGAGATTCACTGTGTCTGACACCGGCAGTTTTTGATGGGATCGTGTTGAGGAATAATCACTCTGTGTCTGACCCCGGAAGAGTTTGATGTGACCGTGTAGAGGAATAATGACTCTGTGTCTGTCCCCGGGAGTGTGTGATGGGACGGTGAGGATTGAGATTAACACTGTGTCTGAACCCGGGTGTGTTTGATGGGACCGTGTAGAGGAATAATCTCTCTGTGTCTGACCCAGGGAGTGTTTGATGGTACCGTGTAGAGGAATAATCTCTCTGTGTCTGACCCCGGGAGTGTTTGATGGGACCTTGTAGTGGAATAATCACTCTGTGTCTTAACCCCGGAGTGTTTTATGGGACCGTGTAGAGGAATAATCACTCAGTGTCTGACCCCCGGGAGCGTTTGATGGGATCGTGTAGAGGAATAATCACTCCGTGTCTGACCCCGGGAGTGTGAGATGGGACGGTGTTGAAGGAGATTCACACTGTCTCTGACCCCGGGAGTGTGTGATGGTACCGTGTAGAGGAATAATCACTCTGTGTCTGACCACGGAAGAGTCTGATGTGACCTTGTAGAGGAATAATGACTCTGTGTCTGACCCCCGGGAGCGTTTGATGTGACCGTGTAGAGGAATAATCACTCTGTGTCTGACCCCGGGAGAGTTTGTTGGGCGGTGTAGAGGAATAATCACTCTGTGGCTGACCCCGGGAGTGTTTGACGGTACGTGTAGAGGAATAATCTCTCTGTGTCTGACCCCGGGAGTGTGTGATGGGACGGTGTGGAGGGAGATTCACTCTGTGTCTGAACCCGGGAGTGTTTGATGGGACCGTGTAGAGGAATAATCACTCTGTGTCTGACCCCGGGAGTGTGTGATGGGACGGTGTGGACGGAGATTCACTCTGTGTCTGACCCAGGGAGTGTGTGATGGGCGGTGTAGAGGAACATTCACACTGTGCCTGACCCCGGGAGTGTGAGATGGGACCGTGTAGAGGAATAATCACTCTGTGTCTGAACCCGGGAGTGTTTGATGGGACCGTGGAGAAGAATAATCACTCAGTGTCTGAACACGGGAGTGGGTGATGGGACGGTGTGGAGGGAGATTCACTCTGTGTCTGACCCCGGGAGTGTTTGATTGGACCGTGTAGAGGAATAATCACTCTGTGTCTGACCCCGGGAGTGTGTGATGGGACGGTGTGGAGGGAGATTCACTCTGTGTCTGACCCCGGCATTGTTTGATGGGACGGTGTTGAGGAATAATCCCTCTGTGTATGGCCCTGGGAGTGTGTGATGGACCGTGTGGAGGGAGATTCACTCGGTGCCTGACCCCAGGAGTGTGTGATGGGCGGTGTAGAGGGAGATTCACTCTGTGTCTGACCCCGGCAGTGTTTGATTGTACCGTGTAGAGGAATAATCTCTCTGTGTCTGACCCCGGGAATGTGTGATTGGACCGTGAGGATTGAGATTCACTCTGTGTCTGACCCCGGGAGAGTTTGATGCGGCCGCGTAGAGGAATAATCACTCAGTTTCTGACCCCGGAAATGTTTGATGGGACGGTGTAGAGGAATAATCACTCTGTGTCTGACCCCGGGATTGTGTGATGGGACGGCGTGGAGGGAGATTCACTCTGTGTCTGACCCCGGGAGAGTTTGATGGGGCCGCGCAGAGGAATAATCACTCTGTTTCTGACCCCGCGAATGTTTGATGGGACCGCGTAGAGGAATAATCACTCTGTGTCTGACCCCGGGAGTGTGTGATGGAACGGCGTGGAGGGAGATTCACTCTGTGTCTGTCCCCGGTAGTGTTTGATGGGACCGTGTAGAGGAATATTCACTGTGTGTCTGACCCCGGCAGAGTGTGATGGGACAGTGTTGAAGGAGATTCACCCTGTGTCTGACACCGGGAGAGTGTGATGGTACCGTGTATAGGAATAATCACTCTGTCTCTGACCACGGAATAGTTTGATGAGACCTTGTAGAGGAATAATGACTCTGTGTCTGACACCGGGATTGTTTGATGGGACCGTGTAGAGGAATAATCTCTCTGTGTCTGACCCCGGGAGTGTTTGTTGGTACCGTGTAGAGGAATATTCTCTCTGTGTCTGACCCCGGGAGTGTGTGATGGGACGGTGAGGATTGAGATTCACTCTGTGTCTGACCCCGGGAGTGTTTGATGGGACCGTGTAGAGGAATATTCTCTCTGTGTCTGACCCCGGGAGTGTGTGATGGGACGGTGAGGTTTGAGATTCTCTCTGCGTCTGACCCGGGAGTGTTTGATTGGACCGTGTGGAGGGAGATTCACTATGTGTCTGACCCCGGAAGTGTGTGATGGGACCGTGTAGAGGAATAATCACTCTGTGTCTGACCCCGAGAGTGTATGATGGCACGGTGTTGATATAAATTCATTCTGTGTCTGCCTCACGTAGTGTTTGATGGTACAGTGCAGAGGAATAATCACTCTGTGTCTGACCCCAGGAGTGTGTGATGGGACGGTGTGGAGGGAGATTCAACCTGATTCTGACCCCGGGAGTGTTCGATGGAACCGTGTAGAGGAATAATCACTCTGTGTTTGACCACGGGAGTGTGTGATGCGTCGGTGTAGAGGATTAATCACTCTGTGTCTGATCACGGGATTGTGTGATGGGACGGTGTGCAGGGAGATTCACTCTGTGCCTGACCCCGGGAGTGTTTGATGGGACAGTGTAGAGGAATAATCACTGTGTCTGACCACGGGAGTGTGTGACGAGACGGTGTGGAGGGAGATTCACTCTGTGTCTGACCCCGGGAGAGTGTGATGGGCGGTGTAGAGGAATAATCACTCTGCGGCTGACCCCGGGAGGGTTTGATTGGACCGTGAAGAGGAATAATCACTCTGTGTCTGACCCGGGAATTGTATGATGGGACGGTGTGGAGGGAGATTCAGTCGGTGTCTGACCCCGGGAGTGTGTTATGGGACCGTGTAGAGGAATAATCAGTCTGTGTCTGACCCGGGAGAGTGTGTTGGTACGGTGTGGAGGGAGATTCAGTCTGTGTCTTACCCCGGGAGTGTGTGATGGGACGATTTGCAGGGAGATTCAATCTGTGTCTGACCCAGGGAGTGTGTGATGGTCGGTGTAGAGGAACATTCACTCTCTGTCTGACCCCGGGTGTGTGAGATGGGACCGTGTAGAGCAATAATCACTCTGTGTCTGACCCCGGGAGTGTTTCATGGGACCGTGGAGAAGAATAATCACTCTGTGTCTGACCCCGGGAGTGTTTGATGGGACAGTGTAGAGGAATAATCACTGTGTCTGACCACGGGAGTGTGTGACGAGACGGTGTGGAGGGAGATTCACTCTGTGTCTGACCCCGGGAGAGTGTGATGGGCGGTGTAGAGGAATAATCACTCTGCGGCTGACCCCGGGAGGGTTTGATTGGACCGTGAAGAGGAATAATCACTCTGTGTCTGACCCGGGAATTGTATGATGGGACGGTGTGGAGGGAGATTCAGTCGGTGTCTGACCCCGAGAGTGTGTTATGGGACCGTGTAGAGGAATAATCAGTCTGTGTCTGACCCGGGAGAGTGTGTTGGTACGGTGTGGAGGGAGATTCAGTCTGTGTCTTACCCCGGGAGTGTGTGATGGGACGATTTGCAGGGAGATTCAATCTGTGTCTGACCCAGGGAGTGTGTGATGGTCGGTGTAGAGGAACATTCACTCTCTGTCTGACCCCGGGTGTGTGAGATGGGACCGTGTAGAGCAATAATCACTCTGTGTCTGACCCCGGGAGTGTTTCATGGGACCGTGGAGAAGAATAATCACTCTGTGTCTGAAAACGGGAGTGTGTGATGGGACGGTGTGGAGGGAGATTCACGCTGTGTCTGACGCCGGGAGTGTTTGATGGGACCGTGTAGAGGAATAATCACTCTGTGTCTGACCCCGGGAGTGTGACGGGACGGTGTGGAGTGAGATTCACTGTGTCTGACACCGGCAGTTTTTGATGGGATCGTGTTGAGGAATAATCACTCTGCGGCTGACCCCGGGAGTGTTTGATTGGACCGTGAAGAGGAATAATCACTCTGTGTCTGACCCGGGAATTGTATGATGGGACGGTGTGGAGGGAGATTCAGTCGGTGTCTGACCCCGAGAGTGTGTTATGGGACCGTGTAGAGGAATAATCAGTCTGTGTCTGACCCGGGAGAGTGTGTTGGTACGGTGTGGAGGGAGATTCAGTCTGTGTCTTACCCCGGGAGTGTGTGATGGGACGATTTGCAGGGAGATTCAATCTGTGTCTGACCCAGGGAGTGTGTGATGGTCGGTGTAGAGGAACATTCACTCTCTGTCTGACCCCGGGTGTGTGAGATTGGACCGTGTAGAGCAATAATCACTCTGTGACTGACCCCGGGAGTGTTTCATGGGACCGAGGAGAAGAATAATCTCTCTGTGTCTGAAAACGGGAGTGTGTGATGGGACGGTGTGGAGGGAGATTCACTCTGTGTCTGACGCCGGGAGTGTTTGATGGGACCGTGTAGAGGAATAATCACTCTGTGTCTGACCCCGGGAGTGTGACGGGACGGTGTGGAGTGAGATTCACTGTGTCTGACACCGGCAGTGTTTGATGGGATCGTGTTGAGGAATAATCACTCTGTGTCTGACCCCGTGAGTGTGTGATGGGACGGTGTGGAGGGAGATTCACTCTGCGTCTGACCCCAGGAGTGTGTGATGGGCGGTGTAGAGGAATAATCACTCTGTGTCTGACCCCGGGAGATGGTGACGGGGCGGGGTGGAGGGAGATTCACTCTGTGTCTGACCCCGGGAGTGTTTGCTGGGACCGTGTAGAGGAATAATCACTCTGTGTTTGACCACGGGAGTGTGTGTTGCGTCGGTGTAGGGGATTAATCACTCTGTGTCTGACCACGGGAGTGTGTGATGGGAAGGGGTGGAGGAATAATCACTCTGTGTCTGACCCCGGAAGAGTTTGATGTGACCGTGTAGAGGAATAATGACTCTGTGTCTGTCCCCGGGAGTGTGTGATGGGACGGTGAGGATTGAGATTAACACTGTGTCTGAACCCGGGTGTGTTTGATGGGACCGTGTAGAGGAATAATCTCTCTGTGTCTGACCCAGGGAGTGTTTGATGGTACCGTGTAGAGGAATAATCTCTCTGTGTCTGACCCCGGGAGTGTTTGATGGGACCTTGTAGTGGAATAATCACTCTGTGTCTTAACCCCGGAGTGTTTTATGGGACCGTGTAGAGGAATAATCACTCAGTGTCTGACCCCCGGGAGCGTTTGATGGGATCGTGTAGAGGAATAATCACTCCGTGTCTGACCCCGGGAGTGTGAGATGGGACGGTGTTGAAGGAGATTCACACTGTCTCTGACCCCGGGAGTGTGTGATGGTACCGTGTAGAGGAATAATCACTCTGTGTCTGACCACGGAAGAGTCTGATGTGACCTTGTAGAGGAATAATGACTCTGTGTCTGACCCCCGGGAGCGTTTGATTGGACCGTGAAGAGGAATAATCACTCTGTGTCTGACCCGGGAATTGTATGATGGGACGGTGTGGAGGGAGATTCAGTCGGTGTCTGACCCCGGGAGTGTGTTATGGGACCGTGTAGAGGAATAATCAGTCTGTGTCTGACCCGGGAGAGTGTGTTGGTACGGTGTGGAGGGAGATTCAGTCTGTGTCTTACCCCGGGAGTGTGTGATGGGACGATTTGCAGGGAGATTCAATCTGTGTCTGACCCAGGGAGTGTGTGATGGTCGGTGTAGAGGAACATTCACTCTCTGTCTGACCCCGGGTGTGTGAGATGGGACCGTGTAGAGCAATAATCACTCTGTGTCTGACCCCGGGAGTGTTTCATGGGACCGTGGAGAAGAATAATCACTCTGTGTCTGACCCCGGGAGTGTTTGATGGGACAGTGTAGAGGAATAATCACTGTGTCTGACCACGGGAGTGTGTGACGAGACGGTGTGGAGGGAGATTCACTCTGTGTCTGACCCCGGGAGAGTGTGATGGGCGGTGTAGAGGAATAATCACTCTGCGGCTGACCCCGGGAGGGTTTGATTGGACCGTGAAGAGGAATAATCACTCTGTGTCTGACCCGGGAATTGTATGATGGGACGGTGTGGAGGGAGATTCAGTCGGTGTCTGACCCCGAGAGTGTGTTATGGGACCGTGTAGAGGAATAATCAGTCTGTGTCTGACCCGGGAGAGTGTGTTGGTACGGTGTGGAGGGAGATTCAGTCTGTGTCTTACCCCGGGAGTGTGTGATGGGACGATTTGCAGGGAGATTCAATCTGTGTCTGACCCAGGGAGTGTGTGATGGTCGGTGTAGAGGAACATTCACTCTCTGTCTGACCCCGGGTGTGTGAGATGGGACCGTGTAGAGCAATAATCACTCTGTGTCTGACCCCGGGAGTGTTTCATGGGACCGTGGAGAAGAATAATCACTCTGTGTCTGAAAACGGGAGTGTGTGATGGGACGGTGTGGAGGGAGATTCACGCTGTGTCTGACGCCGGGAGTGTTTGATGGGACCGTGTAGAGGAATAATCACTCTGTGTCTGACCCCGGGAGTGTGACGGGACGGTGTGGAGTGAGATTCACTGTGTCTGACACCGGCAGTTTTTGATGGGATCGTGTTGAGGAATAATCACTCTGCGGCTGACCCCGGGAGTGTTTGATTGGACCGTGAAGAGGAATAATCACTCTGTGTCTGACCCGGGAATTGTATGATGGGACGGTGTGGAGGGAGATTCAGTCGGTGTCTGACCCCGAGAGTGTGTTATGGGACCGTGTAGAGGAATAATCAGTCTGTGTCTGACCCGGGAGAGTGTGTTGGTACGGTGTGGAGGGAGATTCAGTCTGTGTCTTACCCCGGGAGTGTGTGATGGGACGATTTGCAGGGAGATTCAATCTGTGTCTGACCCAGGGAGTGTGTGATGGTCGGTGTAGAGGAACATTCACTCTCTGTCTGACCCCGGGTGTGTGAGATTGGACCGTGTAGAGCAATAATCACTCTGTGACTGACCCCGGGAGTGTTTCATGGGACCGAGGAGAAGAATAATCTCTCTGTGTCTGAAAACGGGAGTGTGTGATGGGACGGTGTGGAGGGAGATTCACTCTGTGTCTGACGCCGGGAGTGTTTGATGGGACCGTGTAGAGGAATAATCACTCTGTGTCTGACCCCGGGAGTGTGACGGGACGGTGTGGAGTGAGATTCACTGTGTCTGACACCGGCAGTGTTTGATGGGATCGTGTTGAGGAATAATCACTCTGTGTCTGACCCCGTGAGTGTGTGATGGGACGGTGTGGAGGGAGATTCACTCTGCGTCTGACCCCAGGAGTGTGTGATGGGCGGTGTAGAGGAATAATCACTCTGTGTCTGACCCCGGGAGATGGTGACGGGGCGGGGTGGAGGGAGATTCACTCTGTGTCTGACCCCGGGAGTGTTTGCTGGGACCGTGTAGAGGAATAATCACTCTGTGTTTGACCACGGGAGTGTGTGTTGCGTCGGTGTAGGGGATTAATCACTCTGTGTCTGACCACGGGAGTGTGTGATGGGAAGGGGTGGAGGAATAATCACTCTGTGTCTGACCCCGGAAGAGTTTGATGTGACCGTGTAGAGGAATAATGACTCTGTGTCTGTCCCCGGGAGTGTGTGATGGGACGGTGAGGATTGAGATTAACACTGTGTCTGAACCCGGGTGTGTTTGATGGGACCGTGTAGAGGAATAATCTCTCTGTGTCTGACCCAGGGAGTGTTTGATGGTACCGTGTAGAGGAATAATCTCTCTGTGTCTGACCCCGGGAGTGTTTGATGGGACCTTGTAGTGGAATAATCACTCTGTGTCTTAACCCCGGAGTGTTTTATGGGACCGTGTAGAGGAATAATCACTCAGTGTCTGACCCCCGGGAGCGTTTGATGGGATCGTGTAGAGGAATAATCACTCCGTGTCTGACCCCGGGAGTGTGAGATGGGACGGTGTTGAAGGAGATTCACACTGTCTCTGACCCCGGGAGTGTGTGATGGTACCGTGTAGAGGAATAATCACTCTGTGTCTGACCACGGAAGAGTCTGATGTGACCTTGTAGAGGAATAATGACTCTGTGTCTGACCCCCGGGAGCGTTTGATGTGACCGTGTAGAGGAATAATCACTCTGTGTCTGACCCCGGGAGAGTTTGTTGGGCGGTGTAGAGGAATAATCACTCTGTGGCTGACCCCGGGAGTGTTTGACGGTACGTGTAGAGGAATAATCTGTCTGTGTCTGACCCCGGGAGTGTGTGATGGGACGGTGTGGAGGGAGATTCACTCTGTGTCTGAACCCGGGAGTGTTTGATGGGACCGTGTAGAGGAATAATCACTCTGTGTCTGACCCCGGGAGTGTGTGATGGGACGGTGTGGACGGAGATTCACTCTGTGTCTGACCCAGGGAGTGTGTGATGGGCGGTGTAGAGGAACATTCACACTGTGCCTGACCCCGGGAGTGTGAGATGGGACCGTGTAGAGGAATAATCACTCTGTGTCTGAACCCGGGAGTGTTTGATGGGACCGTGGAGAAGAATAATCACTCAGTGTCTGAACACGGGAGTGGGTGATGGGACGGTGTGGAGGGAGATTCACTCTGTGTCTGACCCCGGGAGTGTTTGATGGGACCGTGTAGAGGAATAATCACTCTGTGTCTGACCCCGGGAGTGTGTGATGGGACGGTGTGGAGGGAGATTCACTCTGTGTCTGACCCCGGCAGTGTTTGATGGGACGGTGTTGAGGAATAATCCCTCTGTGTATGGCCCTGGGAGTGTGTGATGGACCGTGTGGAGGGAGATTCACTCGGTGCCTGACCCCAGGAGTGTGTGATGGGCGGTGTAGAGGGAGATTCACTCTGTGTCTGACCCCGGCAGTGTTTGATTGTACCGTGTAGAGGAATAATCTCTCTGTGTCTGACCCCGGGAATGTGTGATTGGACCGTGAGGATTGAGATTCACTCTGTGTCTGACCCCGGGAGAGTTTGATGCGGCCGCGTAGAGGAATAATCACTCAGTTTCTGACCCCGGAAATGTTTGATGGGACCGTGTAGAGGAATAATCACTCTGTGTCTGACCCCGGGATTGTGTGATGGGACGGCGTGGGGGAGATTCACTCTGTGTCTGACCCCGGGAGAGTTTGATGGGGCCGCGCAGAGGAATAATCACTCTGTTTCTGACCCCGCGAATGTTTGATGGGACCGCGTAGAGGAATAATCACTCTGTGTCTGACCCCGGGAGTGTGTGATGGAACGGCGTGGAGGGAGATTCACTCTGTGTCTGTCCCCGGTAGTGTTTGATGGGACCGTGTAGAGGAATATTCACTGTGTGTCTGACCCCGGCAGAGTGTGATGGGACAGTGTTGAAGGAGATTCACCCTGTGTCTGACACCGGGAGAGTGTGATGGTACCTTGTATAGGAATAATCACTCTGTCTCTGACCACGGAATAGTTTGATGAGACCTTGTAGAGGAATAATGACTCTGTGTCTGACACCGGGATTGTTTGATGGGACCGTGTAGAGGAATAATCTCTCTGTGTCTGACCCCGGGAGTGTTTGATGGTACCGTGTAGAGGAATATTCTCTCTGTGTCTGACCCCGGGAGTGTGTTATGGGACCGTGTAGAGGAATAATCAGTCTGTGTCTGACCCGGGAGAGTGTGTTGGTACGGTGTGGAGGGAGATTCAGTCTGTGTCTTACCCCGGGAGTGTGTGATGGGACGATTTGCAGGGAGATTCAATCTGTGTCTGACCCAGGGAGTGTGTGATGGTCGGTGTAGAGGAACATTCACTCTCTGTCTGACCCCGGGTGTGTGAGATGGGACCGTGTAGAGCAATAATCACTCTGTGTCTGACCCCGGGAGTGTTTCATGGGACCGTGGAGAAGAATAATCACTCTGTGTCTGACCCCGGGAGTGTTTGATGGGACAGTGTAGAGGAATAATCACTGTGTCTGACCACGGGAGTGTGTGACGAGACGGTGTGGAGGGAGATTCACTCTGTGTCTGACCCCGGGAGAGTGTGATGGGCGGTGTAGAGGAATAATCACTCTGCGGCTGACCCCGGGAGGGTTTGATTGGACCGTGAAGAGGAATAATCACTCTGTGTCTGACCCGGGAATTGTATGATGGGACGGTGTGGAGGGAGATTCAGTCGGTGTCTGACCCCGAGAGTGTGTTATGGGACCGTGTAGAGGAATAATCAGTCTGTGTCTGACCCGGGAGAGTGTGTTGGTACGGTGTGGAGGGAGATTCAGTCTGTGTCTTACCCCGGGAGTGTGTGATGGGACGATTTGCAGGGAGATTCAATCTGTGTCTGACCCAGGGAGTGTGTGATGGTCGGTGTAGAGGAACATTCACTCTCTGTCTGACCCCGGGTGTGTGAGATGGGACCGTGTAGAGCAATAATCACTCTGTGTCTGACCCCGGGAGTGTTTCATGGGACCGTGGAGAAGAATAATCACTCTGTGTCTGAAAACGGGAGTGTGTGATGGGACGGTGTGGAGGGAGATTCACGCTGTGTCTGACGCCGGGAGTGTTTGATGGGACCGTGTAGAGGAATAATCACTCTGTGTCTGACCCCGGGAGTGTGACGGGACGGTGTGGAGTGAGATTCACTGTGTCTGACACCGGCAGTTTTTGATGGGATCGTGTTGAGGAATAATCACTCTGCGGCTGACCCCGGGAGTGTTTGATTGGACCGTGAAGAGGAATAATCACTCTGTGTCTGACCCGGGAATTGTATGATGGGACGGTGTGGAGGGAGATTCAGTCGGTGTCTGACCCCGGGAGTGTGTTATGGGACCGTTTAGAGGAATAATCAGTCTGTGTCTGACCCGGGAGAGTGTGTTGGTACGGTGTGGAGGGAGATTCAGTCTGTGTCTTACCCCGGGAGTGTGTGATGGGACGATTTGCAGGGAGATTCAATCTGTGTCTGACCCAGGGAGTGTGTGATGGTCGGTGTAGAGGAACATTCACTCTCTGTCTGACCCCGGGTGTGTGAGATGGGACCGTGTAGAGCAATAATCACTCTGTGTCTGACCCCGGGAGTGTTTCATGGGACCGTGGAGAAGAATAATCACTCTGTGTCTGACCCCGGGAGTGTTTCATGGGACCGTGGAGAAGAATAATCACTCTGTGTCTGACCCCGGGAGTGTGACGGGACGGTGTGGAGTGAGATTCACTGTGTCTGACACCGGCAGTTTTTGATGGGATCGTGTTGAGGAATAATCACTCTGCGGCTGACCCCGGGAGTGTTTGATTGGACCGTGAAGAGGAATAATCACTCTGTGTCTGACCCGGGAATTGTATGATGGGACGGTGTGGAGGGAGATTCAGTCGGTGTCTGACCCCGAGAGTGTGTTATGGGACCGTGTAGAGGAATAATCAGTCTGTGTCTGACCCGGGAGAGTGTGTTGGTACGGTGTGGAGGGAGATTCAGTCTGTGTCTTACCCCGGGAGTGTGTGATGGGACGATTTGCAGGGAGATTCAATCTGTGTCTGACCCAGGGAGTGTGTGATGGTCGGTGTAGAGGAACATTCACTCTCTGTCTGACCCCGGGTGTGTGAGATTGGACCGTGTAGAGCAATAATCACTCTGTGACTGACCCCGGGAGTGTTTCATGGGACCGAGGAGAAGAATAATCTCTCTGTGTCTGAAAACGGGAGTGTGTGATGGGACGGTGTGGAGGGAGATTCACTCTGTGTCTGACGCCGGGAGTGTTTGATGGGACCGTGTAGAGGAATAATCACTCTGTGTCTGACCCCGGGAGTGTGACGGGACGGTGTGGAGTGAGATTCACTGTGTCTGACACCGGCAGTGTTTGATGGGATCGTGTTGAGGAATAATCACTCTGTGTCTGACCCCGTGAGTGTGTGATGGGACGGTGTGGAGGGAGATTCACTCTGCGTCTGACCCCAGGAGTGTGTGATGGGCGGTGTAGAGGAATAATCACTCTGTGTCTGACCCCGGGAGATGGTGACGGGGCGGGGTGGAGGGAGATTCACTCTGTGTCTGACCCCGGGAGTGTTTGCTGGGACCGTGTAGAGGAATAATCACTCTGTGTTTGACCACGGGAGTGTGTGTTGCGTCGGTGTAGGGGATTAATCACTCTGTGTCTGACCACGGGAGTGTGTGATGGGAAGGGGTGGAGGAATAATCACTCTGTGTCTGACCCCGGAAGAGTTTGATGTGACCGTGTAGAGGAATAATGACTCTGTGTCTGTCCCCGGGAGTGTGTGATGGGACGGTGAGGATTGAGATTAACACTGTGTCTGAACCCGGGTGTGTTTGATGGGACCGTGTAGAGGAATAATCTCTCTGTGTCTGACCCAGGGAGTGTTTGATGGTACCGTGTAGAGGAATAATCTCTCTGTGTCTGACCCCGGGAGTGTTTGATGGGACCTTGTAGTGGAATAATCACTCTGTGTCTTAACCCCGGAGTGTTTTATGGGACCGTGTAGAGGAATAATCACTCAGTGTCTGACCCCCGGGAGCGTTTGATGGGATCGTGTAGAGGAATAATCACTCCGTGTCTGACCCCGGGAGTGTGAGATGGGACGGTGTTGAAGGAGATTCACACTGTCTCTGACCCCGGGAGTGTGTGATGGTACCGTGTAGAGGAATAATCACTCTGTGTCTGACCACGGAAGAGTCTGATGTGACCTTGTAGAGGAATAATGACTCTGTGTCTGACCCCCGGGAGCGTTTGATGTGACCGTGTAGAGGAATAATCACTCTGTGTCTGACCCCGGGAGAGTTTGTTGGGCGGTGTAGAGGAATAATCACTCTGTGGCTGACCCCGGGAGTGTTTGACGGTACGTGTAGAGGAATAATCTGTCTGTGTCTGACCCCGGGAGTGTGTGATGGGACGGTGTGGAGGGAGATTCACTCTGTGTCTGAACCCGGGAGTGTTTGATGGGACCGTGTAGAGGAATAATCACTCTGTGTCTGACCCCGGGAGTGTGTGATGGGACGGTGTGGACGGAGATTCACTCTGTGTCTGACCCAGGGAGTGTGTGATGGGCGGTGTAGAGGAACATTCACACTGTGCCTGACCCCGGGAGTGTGAGATGGGACCGTGTAGAGGAATAATCACTCTGTGTCTGAACCCGGGAGTGTTTGATGGGACCGTGGAGAAGAATAATCACTCAGTGTCTGAACACGGGAGTGGGTGATGGGACGGTGTGGAGGGAGATTCACTCTGTGTCTGACCCCGGGAGTGTTTGATGGGACCGTGTAGAGGAATAATCACTCTGTGTCTGACCCCGGGAGTGTGTGATGGGACGGTGTGGAGGGAGATTCACTCTGTGTCTGACCCCGGCAGTGTTTGATGGGACGGTGTTGAGGAATAATCCCTCTGTGTATGGCCCTGGGAGTGTGTGATGGACCGTGTGGAGGGAGATTCACTCGGTGCCTGACCCCAGGAGTGTGTGATGGGCGGTGTAGAGGGAGATTCACTCTGTGTCTGACCCCGGCAGTGTTTGATTGTACCGTGTAGAGGAATAATCTCTCTGTGTCTGACCCCGGGAATGTGTGATTGGACCGTGAGGATTGAGATTCACTCTGTGTCTGACCCCGGGAGAGTTTGATGCGGCCGCGTAGAGGAATAATCACTCAGTTTCTGACCCCGGAAATGTTTGATGGGACCGTGTAGAGGAATAATCACTCTGTGTCTGACCCCGGGATTGTGTGATGGGACGGCGTGGAGGGAGATTCACTCTGTGTCTGACCCCGGGAGAGTTTGATGGGGCCGCGCAGAGGAATAATCACTCTGTTTCTGACCCCGCGAATGTTTGATGGGACCGCGTAGAGGAATAATCACTCTGTGTCTGACCCCGGGAGTGTGTGATGGAACGGCGTGGAGGGAGATTCACTCTGTGTCTGTCCCCGGTAGTGTTTGATGGGACCGTGTAGAGGAATATTCACTGTGTGTCTGACCCCGGCAGAGTGTGATGGGACAGTGTTGAAGGAGATTCACCCTGTGTCTGACACCGGGAGAGTGTGATGGTACCTTGTATAGGAATAATCACTCTGTCTCTGACCACGGAATAGTTTGATGAGACCTTGTAGAGGAATAATGACTCTGTGTCTGACACCGGGATTGTTTGATGGGACCGTGTAGAGGAATAATCTCTCTGTGTCTGACCCCGGGAGTGTTTGATGGTACCGTGTAGAGGAATATTCTCTCTGTGTCTGACCCCGGGAGTGTGTGATGGGACGGTGAGGATTGAGATTCACTCTGTGTCTGACCCCGGGAGTGTTTGATGGGACCGTGTAGAGGAATATTCTCTCTGTGTCTGACCCCGGGAGTGTGTGATGGGACGGTGAGGTTTGAGATTCTCTCTGCGTCTGACCCCGGGAGTGTTTGATTGGACCGTGTGGAGGGAGATTCACTATGTGTCTGACCCCGGAAGTGTGTGATGGGACCGTGTAGAGGAATAATCACTCTGTGTCTGACCCCGGGAGTGTATGATGGCACGGTGTTGATATAAATTCATTCTGTGTCTGCCTCACGTAGTGTTTGATGGTACAGTGCAGAGGAATAATCACTCTGTGTCTGACCCCAGGAGTGTGTGATGGGACGGTGTGGAGGGAGATTCAACCTGATTCTGACCCCGGGAGTGTTCGATGGAACCGTGTAGAGGAATAATCACTCTGTGTTTGACCACGGGAGTGTGTGATGCGTCGGTGTAGAGGATTAATCACTCTGTGTCTGACCACGGGAGTGTGTGACGAGACGGTGTGGAGGGAGATTCACTCTGTGTCTGACCCCGGGAGAGTGTGATGGGCGGTGTAGAGGAATAATCACTCTGCGGCTGACCCCGGGAGGGTTTGATTGGACCGTGAAGAGGAATAATCACTCTGTGTCTGACCCAGGAATTGTATGATGGGACGGTGTGGAGGGAGATTCAGTCGGTGTCTGACCCCGAGAGTGTGTTATGGGACCGTGTCGAGGAATAATCAGTCTGTGTCTGACCCGGGAGAGTGTGTTGGTACGGTGTGGAGGGAGATTCAGTCTGTGTCTTACCCCGGGAGTGTGTGATGGGACGATTTGCAGGGAGATTCAATCTGTGTCTGACCCAGGGAGTGTGTGATGGTCGGTGTAGAGGAACATTCACTCTCTGTCTGACCCCGGGTGTGTGAGATGGGACCGTGTAGAGCAATAATCACTCTGTGTCTGACCCCGGGAGTGTTTCATGGGACCGTGGAGAAGAATAATCACTCTGTGTCTGAAAACGGGAGTGTGTGATGGGACGGTGTGGAGGGAGATTAACTCTGTGTCTGACGCCGGGAGTGTTTGATGGGACCGTGTAGAGGAATAATCACTCTGTGTCTGACCCCGGGAGTGTGACGGGACGGTGTGGAGTGAGATTCACTGTGTCTGACACCGGCAGTTTTTGATGGGATCGTGTTGAGGAATAATTCCTCTGTGTCTGACCCCGGGAGTGTGTGATGGGCGGTGTAGAGGAATACTCACTCTGTGTCTGACCCCGGGAGAGTGTGTTGGGACGGTGTGGACGGAGATTCACTCTGTGTCCGACCCCGGGAGTGTTCCATGGGACCGTGTAGAGGAATAATCTCTCTGTGTCTGACCCCGGGAGTGTTTGATGGGAACTTGTAGTGGAATAATCACTCTGTGTCTTACCCCCGGAGTGTTTTATGGGACCGTGTAGAGGAATAATCACTCAGTGTCTGACCCCCGGGAGCGTTTGATGGGACCGTGTAGAGGAATAATCACTCCGTCTGACCCCGGGAGTGTGAGATGGGACGGTGTTGAAGGAGATTCACACTGTCTCTGACCCCGGGAGTGTGTGATGGTACCGTGTAGAGGAATAATCAGTCTGTGTCTGACCACGGAAGAGTCTGATGTGACCTTGTAGAGGAATAATGACTCTGTGTCTGACCCCCGGGAGCGTTTGATGTGACCGTGTAGAGGAATAATCACTCTGTGTCTGACCCCGGGAGAGTTTGATGGGCGTTGTAGAGGAATAATCACTCTGTGGCTGAGCCCGGGAGTGTTTGACGGTACGTGTAGAGGAATAATCTCTCTGTGTCTGACCCCGGGAGTGTGTGATGGGACGGTGTGGATGGAGATTCACTCTGTGTCTGACCCCGGGAGTGTTTGATGGGAACGTGTGGAGGAATAATCACTCTGTGTCTGACCCCGGGAGTGTGTGATGGGACGGTGTGGACGGAGATTCACTCTGTGTCTGACCCAGGGAGTGTGTGATGGGCGGTGTAGAGGAACATTCACACTGTGCCTGACCCCGGGAGTGTGAGATGGGACCGTGTAGAGGAATAATCACTCTGTGTCTGAACCCGGGAGTGTTTGATGGGACCGTGGAGAAGAATAATCACTCAGTGTCTGACCCCGGGAGTGTGTGATGGGACGGTGTGGAGGGAGATTCACTCTGTGTCTGACCCCGGCAGTGTTTGATGGGACGGTGTTGAGGAATAATCCCTCTGTGTATGGCCCTGGGAGTGTGTGATGGACCGTGTGGAGGGAGATTCACTCTGTACCTGACCCCAGGATTGTGTGATGGGCGGTGTAGAGGGAGATTCACTCTGTGTCTGTCCCCGGCAGTGTTTGATGGTACCGTGTAGAGGAATAATCTCTCTGTGTCTGACCCCGGGAATGTGTGATTGGACCGTGAGGATTGAGATGCACTCTGTGTCTGACCCCGGGAGAGTTTGATGGGGCCGCGTAGAGGAATAATCACTCAGTTTCTGACCCCGGAAATGTTTGATGGGACCGTGTAGAGGAATAATCACTCTGTGTCTGACCCCGGGAGTGTGTGATGGGACGGTGTGGAGGGAGATTCAACCTGATTCTGACCCCGGGAGTGTTCGATGGAACCGTGTAGAGGAATAATCACTCTGTGTTTGACCACGGGAGTGTGTGATGCGTCGGTGTAGAGGATTAATCACTCTGTGTCTGATCACGGGATTGTGTGATGGGACGGTGTGGAGGGAGATTCACTCTGTGCCTGACCCCGGGAGTGTTTGATGGGACAGTGTAGAGGAATAATCACTGTGTCTGACCACGGGAGTGTGTGACGAGACGGTGTGGAGGGAGATTCACTCTGTGTCTGACCCCGGGAGAGTGTGATGGGCGGTGTAGAGGAATAATCACTCTGCGGCTGACCCCGGGAGTGTTTGATTGGACCGTGAAGAGGAATAATCACTCTGTGTCTGACCCGGGAATTGTATGATGGGACGGTGTGGAGGGAGATTCAGTCGGTGTCTGACCCCGAGAGTGTGTTATGGGACCGTGTAGAGGAATAATCAGTCTGTGTCTGACCCGGGAGAGTGTGTTGGTACGGTGTGGAGGGAGATTCAGTTTGTGTCTTACCTCGGGAGTGTGTGATGGGACGATTTGCAGGGAGATTCAATCTGTGACTGACCCAGGGAGTGTGTGATGGTCGGTGTAGAGGAACATTCACTCTCTGTCTGACCCCGGGTGTGTGAGATGGGACCGTGTAGAGCAATAATCACTCTGTGTCTGACCCCGGGAGTGTTTCATGGGACCGTGGAGAAGAATAATCACTCTGTGTCTGAAAACGGGAGTGTGTGATGGGACGGTGTGGAGGGAGATTCACTCTGTGTCTGACGCCGGGAGTGTTTGATGGGACCGTGTAGAGGAATAATCACTCTGTGTCTGACCCCGGGAGTGTGACGGGACGGTGTGGAGTGAGATTCACTGTGTCTGACACCGGCAGTGTTTGATGGGATCGTGTTGAGGAATAATTCATCTGTGTCTGACCCCGGGAGTGTGTGATGGGCGGTGTAGAGGAATAATCACTCTGTGTCTGACCCCGGGAGAGTGTGTTGGGACGGTGTGGACGGAGATTCACTCTGTGTCTGAACACGGATGTGTTTGATGTGACCTTGTAGAGGAATAATCACTCTGTGTCTGTCAAACGGGAGCGTTTGATGGGACCGTTTAGATGAATATTCACTCTGTGTCTGACCCCGGGAGTGTTTGATGGGACCTTGTAGTGGAATAATCACTCTGTGTCTTACCCCCGGAGTGTTTGATGGGACCGTGTAGAGGAATAATAACTCTGTGTGTGAACCCCGGGAGCGTTTGATGGGACCGTGTAGAGGAATAATCACCCTGTGTCTGACCCCGGTAGAGTTTGATGGGGCCGTGTAGAGGAATAATCACTCTGTGTCTGACCACGGATGTGTTTGATGTGACCTTGTAGAGGAATAATGACTCTGTGTCTGACACCGGGATTGTTTGATGGGACCGTGTAGAGTAATAATCTCTCTGTGTCTGACCCCGGGAGTGTTTGACGGTACCGTGTAGAGGAATAATCTCTCTGTGACTGACCCCGGGAGTGTGTGATGGGACGGTGTGGAGGGAGATTCACTCCGTGTCTGTCCATGGGAGTGTTTGATGGGACCGTGTCGAGGAATAATCACACTGTGTCTGACCACGGGAGAGTGTGATGGGACGGTGTGGAGGGAGATTCACTCTGTGTCGGACCCCGGGATTGTTTGCTTGGACCGTGTAGAGGAAAAATCACTCTGTGTCTGACCTCGGGAGTGTGTGATGGGACGGTGTGGAGGGAGATTCACTCTGTGTCTATCCCCTGGAGAGTGTGATGGGCGGTGTAGAGGAATAATCACTCTGTGGCTGACCCCGGGAGTGTTTGATGGGACGGTGTGGATATAAATTCACTCTGTGTCTGACCCCGGGAGTGATTGATGCGACCGTGCAGAGGAATAATCACTCTGTGTCTGACCCAGGGAGAGTTTGATGGGACGGTGTGGATATAAATTCACTCTGTGTCTGACCCCGGGAGTGATTGATGGGACCGTGTAGAGGAATATTCACTCTGTGTCTGACCAGGGAGTGTGTGATGGGACGATTTGGAGGGAGATACACTCTGTGTCTGACCCCGGGAGTGTTTGATGGGACCGTGTAGAGGAATAGTCACTCTGTGTCTGACCACGGGAGTGTGTGATGGGACGGTGTGTCGGGAGATTCACTCTGTGTCTGACCCCGGGAGAGTGTGATGGGCGGTGTAGAGGAATAATCACTCTGTGTCTGACCACCGGGATCGTTTGATGGGACCGTGTAGAGGAATAATCACTCTGTGTCTGACCCCGGGAGTGTTTGACGGTACCGTGTAGAGGAATAATCTCTCTGTGACTGACCCCGGGAGTGTGTGATGGGACGGTGTGAAGGGAGATTCACTCCGTGTCTGACCATGGGAGTGTTTGATGGGACCGTGTAGAGGAATAATCACACTGTGTCTGACCACGGGAGAGTGTGATGGGACGGTGTGGAGGGAGATTCACTCTGTGTCGGACCCGGGATTGTTTGATTGGACCGTGTAGAGGAAAAATCACTCTGTGTCTGACCTCGGGAGTGTGTGATGGGACGGTGTGGAGGGAGATTCACTCTGTGTCTAACCCCGGGAGAGTGAGATGGGCGGTGTAGAGGAATAATCACTCCGTGGCTGACCCCGGGAGTGTTTGATGGGACGGTGTGGATATAAATTCACTCTGTGTCTGACACCGGGAGTGATTGATGGGACCGTGTAGAGGAATATTCACTCTGTGTCTGACCAGGGAGTGTGTGATGGGACGATTTGGAGGGAGATTCACTCTGTGTCTGACCCCGGGAGTGTTTGATGGGACCGTGTAGAGGAATAGTCACTCTGTGTCTGACCACGGAAGTGTGTGATGGGACGGTGTGTCGGGAGATTCACTCTGTGTCTGACCCCGGGAGAGTGTGATGGGCGGTGTAGAGGAATAATCACTCTGTGTCTGACCACCGGGATCGTTCGATGGGACCGTGTAGAGGAATAATCACTCTGTGTCTGACCCCGGGAGAGTTTGATGGGGCCGCGTAGAGGAATAATCACTCTGTTTCAGACCCCGGGAATGTTTGATGGGACCGTGTAGAGGAATAATCACTCTGTGTCTGACCCCGGGAGTGCGTGATGGGACCGTGTAGAGGAATAATCACACTGTGTCTGACCACGGGAGTGTGTGATGGGACGGCGTGAGGGAGATTCACTCTGCGTCTGACCCCGGGAGTTTTTGATGGGACCGTGTAGAGGAATAATCACTCTGTGTCTGACCACCGGAATCGTTTGATGGGACCGTGTAGAGGAATAATCACTCTGTGTCTGACCCCGGGAGAGTTTGATGGGGCCGCGTAGAGGAATAAACACTCTTTTTCTGACCCCGGGAATGTTTGCTGGGACAGTTTAGAGGAATAATCACTCTGTGTCTGACCCCGGCAGAGTGTGTGATGGGACGGTGTGGAGGGAGATTCACTCTGTGTCTGACCCCGGCAGTGTTTGATGGTACCGTGTAGAGGAATAATCTCTCTGTGTCTGACCCCGAGAGTGTGTGATTGGACGGTGAGGATTGAGATTCACTTTGTGTCTGACCCCGGGAGAGTTTGATGGGGCCTCGTAGAGGAATAATCACTCTGTTTCTGACCCCGGGAATGTTTGATGGGACCGTGTAGAGGAATAATCACTCTGTGTCTGACCCCGGGAGTGTGTGATGGGACGGCGTGGAGGGAGATTCACTCTGTGTCTGACCCCGGGAGAGTTTGATGGGGCCGCGTAGAGGAATAATCACTCTGTTTCTGACCCCGCGAATGTTTGATGGGACAGCGTAGAGGAATAATCACTCTGTGTCTGACCCCGGGAGTGTGTGATGGAACGGCGTGGAGGGAGATTCACTCTGTGTCTGAACCCGGGAGTTTTTGATGGGACAGTGTTGAAGCAGATTCACCCTGTGTCTGACACCGGGAGAGTGAGATGGGACCGTGTAGAGCAATAATCACTCTGTGTCTGACCCCGGGAGAGTTTGATGGGACCGTGGAGAAGAATAATCACTCTGTGTCTGAAAACGGGAGTGTGAGATGGGACGGTGTGGAGGGAGATTCACTCTGTGTCTTACGCCGGGAGTGTTTGATGGGACCGTGTAGAGGAATAATCACTCTGTGTCTGATCCCGGGTGTGTGTGATGGGACGATGTGGAGGGAGATTCTCTCTGTGTCTGTCCCCGGCAGTGTTTGATGGGACCGTGTTGAGGAATAATCCATCTGTGTATGACCCAGGGAGTGTGTGATGGGACCGTGTGGAGGGAGATTCACTCTGTGTCTGACCCCGGGAGTGTTTGATGGGACAGTGTTGAAGCAGATTCACCCTGTGTCTGACACCGGGAGAGTGAGATGGGACCGTGTAGAGCAATAATCACTCTGTGTCTGACCCCGGGAGAGTTTGATGGGACCGTGGAGAAGAATAATCACTCTGTGTCTGAAAACGGGAGTGTGAGATGGGACGGTGTGGAGGGAGATTCACTCTGTGTCTTACGCCGGGAGTGTTTGATGGGACCGTGTAGAGGAATAATCACTCTGTGTCTGATCCCGGGAGTGTGTGATGGGACGATGTGGAGGGAGATTCTCTCTGTGTCTGTCCCCGGCAGTGTTTGATGGGACCGTGTTGAGGAATAATCCATCTGTGTATGACCCAGGGAGTGTGTGATGGGACCGTGTGGAGGGAGATTCACTCTGTGTCTGACCCCGGGAGTGTTTGATGGGACCGTGTAGAGGAATAATCCCTCTGTGTCTGACCCTGGGAGTGTGTGATGGGACTGTGTGGAGGGAGATTCACACTATGTCTGACCCCGGGAGTGTTTGATGGAAACATGTAGAGGAATAACCACTCTGTGTTTGACCACGGGAGTGTGTGATGGGACGATTTGCAGGGAGATTCACTCTGTGTCTGACCCAGGGAGTGTGTGATGTGCGGTGTAGAGGAACATTCACTCTGTGTCTGACCCCGGGAATGTTTGATGGGACCGTGGAGAAAAATAATCACTCTGTGTCTGAAAACGGGAGTGTGTGATGGGACGGTGTGGAGGGAGATTCACTCTTTGTCTGACGCCGGGAGTGTTTGATGGGACCGTGTAGAGGAATTATCACTCTGTGTCTGACCCCGGGAGTGTGTGATGGGACGGTGTGGAGGGAGATTCACTCTGTGTCTGACCCCGGAGTGTTTGATGGGACCGTGTTGAGGAATAATCCCTCTGTGTATGAACCAGGGAGTGTGTGATGGGACCGTGTGGAGGGAGATTCACTCTGTGTCTGACCCCGGGAGTGTGTGATGGGCGGTGTAGAGGAATAATCACACTGTGTCTGACCCCGGGAGTTTGTGATGGGACCGTGTGGAGGGAGATTCACTCTGTGTCTGACCCCGGGAGTTTTTGATGGGACCGTGTAGAGGAATAATCCCTCTGTGTCTGACCCTGGGAGTGTGTGATGGGACTGTGTGGAGGGAGATTCACACTATGTCTGACCCCGGGAGTGTTTGATGGAAACATGTGGAGGAATAACCACTCTGTGTTTGACCACGGGAGTGTGTGATGGGACGATTTGCAGGGAGATTCACTCTGTGTCTGACCCAGGGAGTGTGTGATGGGCGGTGTAGAGGAACATTCACTCTGTGTCTGACCCCGGGAGTGTGAGATGGGACCGTGTAGAGCAATAATCACTCTGTGTCTGACCCCGGGAATGTTTGATTGGACCGTGGAGAGGAATAATCACTCTGTCTGAAAACGGGAGTGTGTGATGGGACGGTGTGGAGGGAGATTCACTCTGTGTCTGACGCCGGGAGTGTTTGATGGGACCGTGTAGAGGAATAATCACTCTGTGTCTGACCCCGGGAGTGAGTGATGGGACGGCGTGGAGGGAGATTCACTCTGTGTCTGACCCCGGGAGTGTTTGATGGGACCGTGTAGAGGAATAATCACTGTGTCTGACCCACGTAGTGTTTGATGGTACAGTGCAGAGGAATATCGCTAAGTGTCTGACAGCCGGGAGAGTTTGATGGGACCGTGTAGAGCAATAATCACTCTGTGTCTGACCCCGGGAGTGTGTGATGGGACGGTGTGGACGGAGATTCACTCTGTGTCTGACCCCGGGAGTGTTTGATGGGACCGTGTAGATCAATAATCACTCTGTGTTTGAACCCGGGAGTGTGTGATGGGACGGTGTAGAGGGAGATTCACCCTGATTCTGACCCAGGGAGTGTTCGATGGAACCGTGTAGAGGAATAATCACTCTGTGTTTGACCACGGGAGTGTGTGATGCGTGGGTGTAGAGGATTAATCACTCTGTGTCTGATCACGGGAGTGTGTGCTGGGACGGTGTGGAGGGAGATTCAGTCTGTGTCTGACCCCGGGAGTGTGTGATGGGACCGTGTAGAGGAATAATCAGTCTGTGTCTGACCCGGGAGAGTGAGTTGGTACGGTGTGGAGGGAGATTCAGTCTGTGTCTTACCCCGGGAGTGTGTGATGGTAACGTGTAGAGGAATAATCTCTCTGTGTCTGACCCCGGAAGTGTGTGATTGGACGGTGAGGATTGAGATTCACTCTGTGTCTGACCCCGGGAGAGTTTGATGGGGCCGCGTAGAGGAATAATCACTCCGTTTCTGACCCCGGGAATGTTTGATGGGACCGTGTAGAGGAATAATCACTCTGTGTCTGACCACGGGAGTGTGTGATGGGACGGCGTGGAGGGAGATTCACTCTGTGTCTGACCCCGGGAGAGTCTGATGGGGCCGCGTAGAGGAATAATCACTCTGTTTCTGACCCCGCGAATGTTTGATGGGACCGCGTAGAGGAATAATCACTCTGTGTCTGACCCCGGGAGTGTGTGATGGAACGGCGTGGAGGGAGATTCACTCTGTGTCTGACCCCGGGAGTGTTTGATGGGACAGTGTTGAAGGAGATTCACCCTGTGTCTGACACCGGGTGAGTGAGATGGGACCGTGTAGAGCAATAATCACTCTGTGTCTGACCCCGGGAGAGTTTGATGGGACCGTGGAGAAGAATAATCACTCTGTGTCTGAAAACGGGAGTGCGAGATGGGACGGTGTGGAGGGAGATTCACTCTGTGTCTTAGCCGGGAGTGTTTGATGGGACCGTGTAGAGGAATAATCACTATGTGTCTGACCCCGGGAGTGTGTGATGCGACGGTGTGGAGGGAGATTCACTCTGTGTCTGACCCCGGCAGTGTTTGATGGGACGGTGTTGAGGAATAATCCCTCTGTGTATGGCCCTGGGAGTGTGTGATGGACCGTGTGGAGGGAGATTCACTCTGTGCCTGACCCCAGGAGTGTGTGATGGGCGGTGTAGAGGGAGATTCACTCTGTGTCTGACCCCGGCAGTGTTTGATGGTACCGTGTAGAGGAATAATCTCTCTGTGTTTGACCCCGGGAGTGTGAGATGGGACCGTGTAGAGCAATAATCACTCTGTGTCTGACCCCGGGAATGTTTGATTGGACCGTGGAGAAGAATAATCACTCTGTGTCTGATCCCGGGAGTGTGTGATGGGACGATGTGGAGGGAGATTCTCTCTGTGTCTGTCCCCGGCAGTGTTTGATGGGACCGTGTTGAGGAATAATCCATCTGTGTATGACCCAGGGAGTGTGTGATGGGACCGTGTGGAGGGAGATTCACTCTGTGTCTGACCCCGGGAGTGTTTGATGGGACCGTGTAGAGGAATAATCCCTCTGTGCCTGACCCTGGGAGTGTGTGATGGGACTGTGTGGAGGGAGATTCACACTACGTCTGACCCCGGGAGCGTTTGATGGAAACATGTAGAGGAATAACCACTCTGTGTTTGACCACGGGAGTGTGTGATGGGACGATTTGCAGGGAGATTCACTCTGTGTCTGACCCAGGGAGTGTGTGATGGGCGGTGTAGAGGAACATTCACTCTGTGTCTGACCCCGGGAATGTTTGATGGGACCGTGGAGAAGAATAATCACTCTGTGTCTGAAAACGGGAGTGTGTGATGGGACCGTGTGGAGGGAGATTCACTCTGTGTCTGACCCCGGGAGTGTGTGATGGGCGGTGTAGAGGAATTATCACTCTGTGTCTGACCCCGGGAGTTTGTGACGGGACGGTGTGGATGGAGATTCACTCTGTGTCTGACCACGGGAGTGTTTGCTGGGAACGTGTATAGGAATAATCACTCTGTCTGACCCCGGTCGTGTGTGTTGGGACGGTGTGGACGGAGATTCAATCTGTGTCCGACTGCGGGAGTGTTTCATGGGACCGTGAAGAGGAATAATCACTCTGTGTCTGACACACGGGAGCTTTTGATGGGACCGTGTAGAGCAATAATCACTCTTTGTCTGACCCCGAGAGTGTTTGACGGCGTGGAGGGAGATTCAATCTGTGTCTGACCCAGGGAGAGTGTGATGGGACCGCGTAGAGGAATAATCACTCAGTGTCTGACCCCGGGATTGTATGATGGGACGGTGTGGAGGGAGATTCAGACTGTGTCTGAACCCGGGAGTGTGTGATGGGACAGTGTAGAGGAATAATCACTCTGTGTTTGACCCTGGGAGTGTGTGATGGGACGGTGTGGAGGGAGATTCACCCTGATTCTGACCCCGGGAGTGTTCGATGGAACCGTGTAGAGGAATAATCACTCTGTGTTTGACCACGGGAGTGTGTGATGCGTGGGTGTAGAGGATTAATCACTCTGTGTCTGATCACGGGAGTGTGTGATGAGACGGTGTGGAGGGAGATACAGTCTGTGTCTGACCCCGGGAGTGTGTGATGGGACCGTGTAGAGGAATAATCAGTCTGTGTCTGACCCGGGAGAGTGTGTTGGTACGGTGTGGAGGCTGATTCAGTCTGTGTCTTACCCCGGGAGTGTGTGATGGGACGGTGTGGAGGGAGATTCACTCTGTGTCTGACCCCGGCAGTGTTTGATGGTACCGTGTAGAGGAAAAATCTCTCTGTGTCTGACCCCGGGAGTGTGTGATTGGACGGTGAGGATTGAGATTCACTCTGTGTCTGACCCCGGGAGAGTTTGATGGGGCCGCGTAGAGGAATAATCACTCTGTTTCTGACCCCGGGAATGTTTGATGGGACCGTGTAGAGGAATAATCACTCTGTGTCTGACCCCGGGTGGGTGTGATTGGACGGTGAGGATTGAGATTCACTCTGTGTCTGACCCCGGGAGAGTTTGATCGGGCCGCGTAGAGGAATAATCACTCTGTTTCTGACTCCGCGAATGTTTGATGGGACCGCGTAGAGGAATAATCACTCTGTGTCTGACCCCGGGAGTGTTTGATGGAACGGCGTGGAGGGAGATTCACTCTGTGTCTGACCCCGGGAGTGTTTGATGGGACAGTGTTGAAGGAGATTCACCCTGTGTCTGACACCGGGAGAGTGTGATGGTACCGTGTAGAGGAATAATCACTCTGTCTCTGAGCACGGAATAGTTTGATGAGACCTTGTATAGGAATAATGACTCTGTGTCTGACACCGGGAGAGTTTGATGGGACCGTGTAGAGGAATAATCTCTCTGTGTCTGACCCAGGGAGTGTTTGATGGTACCGTGTAGAGGAATAATCTCTCTGTGTCTGACCCCGGAAGTGTGTGATGGGACGGTGAGGATTGAGATTCACTCTGTGTCTGACCCCGGGAGTGTTTGATGGGACCGTGTGGAGGGAGATTCACTCTGTGTCTGACCCCGGGAGTGAGTGATGGGACGGCGTGGAGGGAGATTCACTCTGTGTCTGACCCCGGGAGTGTTTGATGGGACCGTGTAGAGGAATAATCAGTCTGTGTCTGACCCGGGAGAGTGTGTTGGTACGGTGTGGAGGGAGATTCAGTCTGTGTCTTACCCCGGGAGTGTGTGATGGTACCGTGTAGAGGAATAATCTCTCTTTGTCTGACCCCGGGAGTGTGTGATTGGTCGGTGAGGATTGAGATTCACTCTGTGTCTGACCCCGGGAGAGTTTGATGGGGCCGCGTAGATGAATAATCACTCTGTTTCTGACCCCGGGAATGTTTGATGGGAAAGTGTAGAGGAATAATCACTCTGTGTCTGACCACTGGAGTGTGTGATGGGACGGCGTGGAGGGAGATTCACTCTGTGTCTGACCCCGGGAGAGTTTGATGGGGCCGCGTAGAGGAATAATCACTCTGTTTCTGACCCCGCGAATGTTTGATGGAACGGCGTGGAGGGAGATTCACTCTGTGTCTGACCCCGGGAGTGTTTGATGGGACAGTGTTGAAGGAGATTCACCCTGTGCCTGACACCGGGAGAGTGTGATGGCACCGTGTAGAGGAATAATCACTCTGTCTCTGACCACGGAATAGTTTGATGAGACCTTGTATAGGAATAATGACTGTGTCTGACACCGGGAGAGTTTGATCGGACCGTGTAGAGGAATAATCACTCTGTGTCTGACCCCGGGAGTGTTTGATGTTACCGTGTAGAGGAATAATCTCTCTGTGTCTGACCCCGGGAGTGTGTGATGGGACGGAGAGGATTGAGATTCACTCTGTGTCTGACCCCGGGAGTGTTTGATGGGACCGTGTGGAGGGAGATTCACTCTGTGTCTGACCCCGGAAGTGTGTGATGGGACCGTGTAGAGGAATAATCACTCTGTGTCTGACCCCGGGAGTGTATGATGGGACGGCGTGGAGGGAGATTCAATCTGTGTCTGACCCAGGGAGAGTGTGATGGGACCGCGTAGAGGAATAATCACTCAGTGTCTGACCCCGGGATTGTATGATGGGACGGTGTGGAGGGAGATTCAGACTGTGTCTGACCCCGGAGTGTGTGATGGGACAGTGTAGAGGAATAATCACTCTGTGTTTGACCCTGGGAGTGTGTGATGGGACGGTGTGGAGGGAGATTCACCCTGATTCTGACCCCGGGAGTGTTCGATGGAACCGTGTAGAGGAATAATCACTCTGTGTTTGACCACGGGAGTGTGTGATGCGTGGGTGTAGAGGATTAATCACACTGAGTCTGATCACGGGAGTGTGTGATGAGACGGTGTGGAGGGAGATACAGTCTGTGTCTGACCCCGGGAGTGTGTGATGGGACCGTGTAGAGGAATAATCAGTCTGTGTCTGACCCGGAAGAGTGTGTTGGTACGGTGTGGAGGCTGATTCAGTCTGTGTCTTACCCCGGGAGTGTGTGATGGGACGGTGTGGAGGGAGATTCACTCTGTGTCTGACCCCGGCAGTGTTTGATGGTACCGTGTAGAGGAAAAATCTCTCTGTGTCTGACCCCGGGAGTGTGTGATTGGACGGTGAGGATTGAGATTCACTCTGTGTCTGACCCCGGGAGAGTTTGATGGGGCCGCGTAGAGGAATAATCACTCTGTTTCTGACTCCGCGAATGTTTGATGGGACCGCGTAGAGGAATAATCACTCTGTGTCTGACCCCGGGAGTGTTTGATGGAACGGCGTGGAGGGAGATTCACTCTGTGTCTGACCCCGGGAGTGTTTGATGGGACAGTGTTGAAGGAGATTCACCCTGTGTCTGACACCGGGAGTGTGTGATGGTACCGTGTAGAGGAATAATCACTCTGTCTCTGAGCACGGAATAGTTTGATGAGACCTTGTATAGGAATAATGACTCTGTGTCTGACACCGGGAGAGTTTGATGGGACCGTGTAGAGGAATAATCTCTCTGTGTCTGACCCAGGGAGTGTTTGATGGTACCGTGTAGAGGAATAATCTCTCTGTGTCTGACCCCGGAAGTGTGTGATGGGACGGTGAGGATTGAGATTCACTCTGTGTCTGACCCCGGGAGTGTTTGATGGGACCGTGTGGAGGGAGATTCACTCTGTGTCTGACCCCGGGAGTGAGTGATGGGACGGCGTGGAGAGAGATTCACTCTGTGTCTGACCCCGGGAGTGTTTGATGGGACCGTGTAGAGCAATAATCACTCTGTGTCTGACCCCGGGAGTGTGTGATGGGACGGTGTGGACGGAGATTCACTCTGTGTCTGACCCCGGGAGTGTTTGATGGGACCGTGTAGATCAATAATCACTCTGTGTTTGACCCCGGGAGTGTGTGATGGGACGGTGTGGAGGGAGATTCACCCTGATTCTTACCCAGGGAGTGTTCGATGGAACCCTGTAGAGGAATAATCACTCTGTGTTTGACCACGGGAGTGTGTGATGCGTCGGTGTAGAGGATTAATCACTCTGTGTCTGATCACGGGAGTGTGTGATGGGACGGTGTGGAGGGAGATTCAGTCTACGTCTGACCCCGGGAGTGTTTGATGGGACCGTGTAGAGGAATAATCACTCTGTGTCTGACCACGGGAGTGTGTGACGGGACGGTGTGGATATAAATTAATTCTGTGTCTGACCCCGGGAGTGTTTGATGGTACCGTGTAGAGGAATAATCCCTCTGTGTCTGACCCCGGGAGTGAGTGATGGGACGGCGTGGAGTGAGATTCACTCTGTGTCTGACCCCGGGAGTGTTTGATGGGACGGTGTAGAGGATTAATCACTCTGTGACTGATCACGGGAGTGTGTGATGGGACGGTGTGGAGGGAGATTCAGTCTGTGTCTGACCCCGGGAGTGTGTGATGGGACCGTGTAGAAGAATAATCAGTCTGTGTCTGACCTGGGAGAGTGTGTTGGTACGGTGTGGAGGGAGATTCAGTCTGTGTCTTACCCCGGGAGTGGGTGATGGTACCGTGTAGAGGAATAATCACTCTTTGTCTGACCCCGGGAGTGTGTGATTGGTCGGTGAGGATTGAGATTCACTCTGTGTCTGACCCCGGGAGAGTTTGATGGGGCCGCGTAGAGGATTAATCACTCTGTTTCTGACCCCGGGAGTGTTTGATGGGAAAGTGTAGAGGAATAATCACTCTGTGTCTGACCACTGGAGTGTTTGATGGGACCGTGTGGAGGGAGATTCACTCTGTGTCTGACCCCGGGAGTGAGTGATGGGACGGCGTGGAGAGAGATTCACTCTGTGTCTGACCCCGGGAGTGTTTGATGGGACCGTGTAGAGCAATAATCACTCTGTGTCTGACCCCGGGAGTGTGTGATGGGACGGTGTGGACGGAGATTCACTCTGTGTCTGACCCCGGGAGTGTTTGATGGGACCGTGTAGATCAATAATCACTCTGTGTTTGACCCCGGGAGTGTGTGATGGGACGGTGTGGAGGGAGATTCACCCTGATTCTGACCCAGGGAGTGTTCGATGGAACCCTGTAGAGGAATAATCACTCTGTGTTTGACCACGGGAGTGTGTGATGCGTCGGTGTAGAGGATTAATCACTCTGTGTCTGATCACGGGAGTCTGTGATGGGACGGTGTGGAGGGAGATTCAGTCTACGTCTGACCCCGGGTGTGTTTGATGGGACCGTGTAGAGGAATAATCACACTGTGTCTGACCACGGGAGTGTGTGATGGGACGGTGTGGAGGGAGATTCACTCTGTGTCTGACCCCGGGAGTGTTTGATGGGACCGTGTAGAGGAATAATCACTCTGTGTTTGACCACTGGAGTGTGTGATGGGACGGCGTGGAGGGAGATTCACTCTGTGTCTGACCCCGGGAGAGTTTGATGGGGCCGCGTAGAGGAATAATCACTCTGTTTCTGACCCCGCGAATGTTTGATGGAACGGCGTGGAGGGAGATTCACTCTGTGTCTGACCCCGGGAGTGTTTGATGGGACAGTGTTGAAGGAGATTCACCCTGTGCCTGACACCGGGAGAGTGTGATGGTACCGTGTAGAGGAATAATCACTCTGTCTCTGAACACGGAATAGTTTGATGAGACCTTGTATAGGAATAATGACTCTGTGTCAGACACCGGGAGAGTTTGATCGGACCGTGTAGAGGAATAATCACTCTGTGTCTGACCCCGGGAGTGTTTGATGTTACCGTGTAGAGGAATAATCTCTCTGTGTCTGACCCCGGGAGTGTGTGATGGGACGGTGAGGATTGAGATTTACTCTGTGTCTGACCCCGGAAGTGTGTGATGGGACCGTGTAGAGGAATAATCACTCTGTGTCTGACCCCGGGAGTGTATGATGGCACGGTGTGGATATAAATTCATTCTGTGTCTGACCACGGGAGTGTTTGATGGTACCGTGTAGAGGAATAATCACTCTGTGTCTGACCCCGGGAGTGTATGATGGCACGGTGTGGATATAAATTCATTCTGTGTCTGACCACGGGAGTGTTTGATGGTACCGTGTAGAGGAATAATCACTCTGTGTCTGACCCCGGGAGTGTTTGATGGGACCGTGTAGAGGAATAATCACTGTGTCTGACCCACGTAGTGTTTGATAGTACAGTGCAGAGGAATAATCGCTCTGTGTCTGACACCCGGGAGTGTTTGATGGGACAGTGTAGAGCAATAATCACTCTGTGTCTGACCCCGGGAGTGTGTGATGGGACGGCGTGGAGGGAGATTCACTCTGTGTCTGACCCCGGGAGTGTTTGATGGGACCGTGTGGAGGGAGATTCACTCTGTGTCTGACCCCGGGAGTGAGTGATGGGACGGCGTGGAGAGAGATTCACTCTGTGTCTGACCCCGGGAGTGTTTGATGGGACCGTGTAGAGCAATAATCACTCTGTGTCTGACCCCGGGAGTGTGTGATGGGACGGTGTGGACGGAGATTCACTCTGTGTCTGACCCCGGGAGTGTTTGATGGGACCGTGTAGATCAATAATCACTCTGTGTTTGACCCCGGGAGTGTGTGATGGGACGGTGTGGAGGGAGATTCACCCTGATTCTGACCCAGGGAGTGTTCGATGGAACCCTGTAGAGGAATAATCACTCTGTGTTTGACCACGGGAGTGTGTGATGCGTCGGTGTAGAGGATTAATCACTCTGTGTCTGATCACGGGAGTGTGTGATGGGACGGTGTGGAGGGAGATTCAGTCTACGTCTGACCCCGGGAGTGTTTGATGGGACCGTGTAGAGGAATAATCACTCTGTGTCTGACCACGGGAGTGTGTGACGGGACGGTGTGGATATAAATTAATTCTGTGTCTGACCCCGGGAGTGTTTGATGGTACCGTGTAGAGGAATAATCCCTCTGTGTCTGACCCCGGGAGTGAGTGATGGGACGGCGTGGAGGGAGATTCACTCTGTGTCTGACCCCGGGAGTGTTTGATGGGACGGTGTAGAGGATTAATCACTCTGTGACTGATCACGGGAGTGTGTGATGGGACGGTGTGGAGGGAGATTCAGTCTGTGTCTGACCCCGGGAGTGTGTGATGGGACCGTGTAGAAGAATAATCAGTCTGTGTCTGACCTGGGAGAGTGTGTTGGTACGGTGTGGAGGGAGATTCAGTCTGTGTCTTACCCCGGGAGTGGGTGATGGTACCGTGTAGAGGAATAATCTCTCTTTGTCTGACCCCGGGAGTGTGTGATTGGTCGGTGAGGATTGAGATTCACTCTGTGTCTGACCCCGGGAGAGTTTGATGGGGCCGCGTAGAGGATTAATCACTCTGTTTCTGACCCCGGGAGTGTTTGATGGGAAAGTGTAGAGGAATAATCACTCTGTGTCTGACCACTGGAGTGTTTGATGGGACCGTGTGGAGGGAGATTCACTCTGTGTCTGACCCCGGGAGTGTGTGATGGGACGGCGTGGAGAGAGATTCACTCTGTGTCTGACCCCGGGAGTGTTTGATGGGACCGTGTAGAGCAATAATCACTCTGTGTCTGACCCCGGGAGTGTGTGATGGGACGGTGTGGACGGAGATTCACTCTGGGTCTGACCCCGGGAGTGTTTGATGGGACCGTGTAGATCAATAATCACTCTGTGTTTGACCCCGGGAGTGTGTGATGGGACGGTGTGGAGGGAGATTCACCCTGATTCTGACCCAGGGAGTGTTCGATGGAACCCTGTAGAGGAATAATCACTCTGTGTTTGACCACGGGAGTGTGTGATGCGTCGGTGTAGAGGATTAATCACTCTGTGTCTGATCACGGGAGTGTGTGATGGGACGGTGTGGAGGGAGATTCAGTCTACGTCTGACCCCGGGTGTGTTTGATGGGACCGTGTAGAGGAATAATCACACTGTGTCTGACCACGGGAGTGTGTGATGGGACGGTGTGGAGGGAGATTCACTCTGTGTCTGACCCCGGGAGTGTTTGATGGGACCGTGTAGAGGAATAATCACTCTGTGTTTGACCACTGGAGTGTGTGATGGGACGGCGTGGAGGGAGATTCACTCTGTGTCTGACCCCGGGAGAGTTTGATGGGGCCGCGTAGAGGAATAATCACTCTGTTTCTGACCCCGCGAATGTTTGATGGAACGGCGTGGAGGGAGATTCACTCTGTGTCTGACCCCGGGAGTGTTTGATGGGACAGTGTTGAAGGAGATTCACCCTGTGCCTGACACCGGGAGAGTGTGATGGTACCGTGTAGAGGAATAATCACTCTGTCTCTGAACACGGAATAGTTTGATGAGACCTTGTATAGGAATAATGACTCTGTGTCAGACACCGGGAGAGTTTGATCGGACCGTGTAGAGGAATAATCACTCTGTGTCTGACCCCGGGAGTGTTTGATGTTACCGTGTAGAGGAATAATCTCTCTGTGTCTGACCCCGGGAGTGTGTGATGGGACGGTGAGGATTGAGATTTACTCTGTGTCTGACCCCGGAAGTGTGTGATGGGACCGTGTAGAGGAATAATCACTCTGTGTCTGACCCCGGGAGTGTATGATGGCACGGTGTGGATATAAATTCATTCTGTGTCTGACCACGGGAGTGTTTGATGGTACCGTGTAGAGGAATAATCACTCTGTGTCTGACCCCGGGAGTGTATGATGGCACGGTGTGGATATAAATTCATTCTGTGTCTGACCACGGGAGTGTTTGATGGTACCGTGTAGAGGAATAATCACTCTGTGTCTGACCCCGGGAGTGTTTGATGGGACCGTGTAGAGGAATAATCACTGTGTCTGACCCACGTAGTGTTTGATAGTACAGTGCAGAGGAATAATCGCTCTGTGTCTGACACCCGGGAGTGTTTGATGGGACAGTGTAGAGCAATAATCACTCTGTGTCTGACCCCGGGAGTGTGTGATGGGACGGCGTGGAGGGAGATTCACTCTGTGTCTGACCCCGGGAGTGTTTGATGGGACCGTGTGGAGGGAGATTCACTCTGTGTCTGACCCCTGGAGTGTGTGATGGGACGGTGTGGAGGGAGATTCACCCTGATTCTGACCCAGGGAGTGTTCGATGGAACCCTGTAGAGGAATAATCACTCTGTGTTTGACCACGGGAGTGTGTGATGCGTCGGTGTAGAGGATTAATCACTCTGTGTCTGATCACGGGAGTGTGTGATGGGACGGTGTGGAGGGAGATTCAGTCTACGTCTGACCCCGGATGTGTTTGATGGGACCGTGTAGAGGAATAATCACACTGTGTCTGACCACGGGAGTGTGTGATGGGACGGTGTGGAGGGAGATTCACTCTGTGTCTGACCCCGGGAGTGTTTGATGGGACCGTGTAGAGGAATAATCACTCTGTGTCTGACCACGGGAGTGTGTGACGGGACGGGGTGGATATAAATTAATTCTGTGTCTGACCCCGGGAGTGTTTGATGGTACCGTGTAGAGGAATAATCCCTCTGTGTCTGACCCCGGGAGTGAGTGATGGGACGGCGTGGAGGGAGATTCACTCTGTGTCTGACCCAGGGAGTGTTTGATGGGACCGTGTAGAGGAATAATCACCGTGTCTGACCCACGTAGTGTTTGATGGGACAGTGCAGAGGAATAATCTCTCTGTGTCTGACACCCGGGAGTGTTTGATGGGACCGTGTAGAGCAATAATCACTCTGTGTTTGACCACGGGAGTGTGTGATGCGTCGGTGTAGAGGATTAATCACTCTGTGACTGATCACGGGAGTGTGTGATGGGACGGTGTGGAGGGAGATTCAGTCTGTGTCTGACCCCGGGAGTGTGTGATGGGACCGTGTAGAGGAATAATCAGTCTGTGTCTGACCCGGGAGAGTGTGTTGGTACGGTGTGGAGGGAGATTCAGTCTGTGTCTTACCCCGGGAGTGTGTGATGGTACCGTGTAGAGGAATAATCTCTCTTTGGCTGACCCCGGGAGTGTGTGATTGGTCGGTGAGGATTGAGATTCACTCTGTGTCTGACCCCGGGAGAGTTTGATGGGGCCGCGTAGAGGAATAATCACTCTGTTTCTGACCCCGGGAATGTTTGATGGGAATGTGTAGAGGAATAATCACTCTGTGTCTGACCACTGGAGTGTGTGATGGGACGGCGTGGAGGGAGATTCACTCTGTGTCTGACCCCGGGAGAGTTTGATGGGGCCGCGTAGAGGAATAATCACTCTGTTTCTGACCCCGCGAATGTTTGATGGAACGGCGTGGAGGGAGATTCACTCTGTGTCTGACCCCGGGAGTGTTTGATGGGACAGTGTTGAAGGAGATTCACCCTGTGCCTGACACCGGGAGAGTGTGATGGTACAGTCTAGAGGAATAATCACTCTGTCTCTGACCACGGAATAGTTTGATGAGACCTTGTATAGGAATAATGACTCTGTGTCTGACACCGGGAGAGTTTGATGTTACCGTGTAGAGGAATAATCTCTCTGTGTCTGACCCCGGGAGTGTGTGATGGGACGGTGAGGATTGAGATTCACTCTGTGTCTGACCACGGAAGTGTGTGATGGGACCGTGTAGAGGAATAATCACTCTGTGTCTGACCCCGGGAGTGTATGATGGCACGGTGTGGATATAAATTCATTCTGTGTCTGACCACGGGAGTGTTTGATGGTACCGTGTAGAGGAATAATCACTCTGTGTCTGACCCCGGGAGTGAGTGATGGGACGGTGTGGAGGGAGATTCACTCTGTGTCTGACCCCGGGAGTGTTTGATGGGACCGTGTAGAGGAATAATCACTGTGTCTGACCCACGTAGTGTTTGATGGTACAGTGCAGAGGAATAATCGCTCTGTGTCTGACACCCGGGAGTGTTTCATGGGACAGTGTAGAGCAATAATCACTCTGTGTCTGACCCCGGGAGTGTGTGATGGGACGGTGTGGAGGGAGATTCACCCTGATTCTGACCCCGGGAGTGTTCGATGGAACCGTGTAGAGGAATAATCACTCTGTGTTTGACCACGGGAGTGTGTGATGCGTCGGTGTAGAGGGTTAATCACTCTGTGTCTGATCACGGGAGTGTGTGATGGTACGGTGTGGAGGGAGATTCAGTCTACGTCTCACCCCGGGAGTGTTTGATGGGACCGTGTAGAGGAATAATCACACTTTGTCTGACCAAGGGAGTGTGTGATGGGACGGTGTGGAGGGAGATTCACACTGTGTCTGACCCCGGTAGTGTTTGATGGGACCGTGTAGAGGAATAACCCCTCTGTGTATGAAACAGGGAGTGTGTGATGGGACCGTGTGGAGCGAGATTCACTCTGTGTCTGACCCCGGAGTGTTTGATGGGACCGTGTTGAGGAATAATCACTCTGTGTCTGACCCCGGGAGTGTTTGATGGGACCGTGTAGAGCAATAATCACTCTGTGTCTGACCCCGGGAGTGTGTGATGGGACGGTGTGGACGGAGATTCACTCTGTGTCTGACCCGGGGAGTGTTTGATGGGACCGTGTAGAGGAATAATCACTGTGTCTGACCCACGTAGTGTTTGATGGTACAGTGCAGAGGAATAATCGCTCTGTGTCTGACACCCGGGAGTGTTTGATGGGACAGTGTAGAGCAATAATCACTCTGTGTCTGACCCCGGGAGTGTGTGATGGGACGGCGTGGAGGGAGATTCACTCTGTGTCTGACCCCGGGAGTGTTTGATGGGACCGTGTAGAGGAATAATCACTGTGTCTGACCCACGTAGTGTTTGATGGTACAGTGCAGAGGAATATCGCTCAGTGTCTGACACCCGGGAGTGTTTGATGGGACCGTGTAGAGCAATAATCACTCTGTGTCTGACCCCGGGAGTGTTTGATGGGACCGTGTAGAGCAATAATCACTCTGTGTCTGACCCCGGGAGTGTGTGATGGGACGGTGTGGACGGAGATTCACTCTGTGTCTGACCCCGGGAGTGTTTGATGGGACCGTGTAGATCAATAATCACTCTGTGTTTGACCCCGGGAGTGTGTGATGGGACGGTGTGGACGGAGATTCACTCTGTGTCTGACCCCGGGAGTGTTTGATGGGACAGTGCAGAGGAATAATCTCTCTGTGTCTGACACCCGGGAGTGTTTGATGGGACCGTGTAGAGCAATAATCACTCTGTGTTTGACCACGGGAGTGTGTGATGCGTCGGTGTAGAGGATTAATCACTCTGTGACTGATCACGGGAGTGTGTGATGGGACGGTGTGGAGGGAGATTCAGTCTGTGTCTGACCCCGGGAGTGTGTGATGGGACCGTGTAGAGGAATAATCAGTCTGTGTCTGACCCGGGAGAGTGTGTTGGTACGGTGTGGAGGGAGATTCAGTCTGTGTCTTACCCCGGGAGTGTGTGATGGTACCGTGTAGAGGAATAATCTCTCTTTGTCTGACCCCGGGAGTGTGTGATTGGTCGGTGAGGATTGAGATTCACTCTGTGTCTGACCCCGGGAGAGTTTGATGGGGCCGCGTAGAGGAATAATCACTCTGTTTCTGACCCCGGGAATGTTTGATGGGAAAGTGTAGAGGAATAATCACTCTGTGTCTGACCACTGGAGTGTGTGATGGGACGGCGTGGAGGGAGATTCACTCTGTGTCTGACCCCGGGAGAGTTTGATGGGGCCGCGTAGAGGAATAATCACTCTGTTTCTGACCCCGCGAATGTTTGATGGAACGGCGTGGAGGGAGATTCACTCTGTGTCTGACCCCGGGAGTGTTTGATGGGACAGTGTTGAAGGAGATTCACCCTGTGCCTGACACCGGGAGAGTGTGATGGTACAGTCTAGAGGAATAATCACTCTGTCTCTGACCACGGAATAGTTTGATGAGACCTTGTATAGGAATAATGACTCTGTGTCTGACACCGGGAGAGTTTGATGTTACCGTGTAGAGGAATAATCTCTCTGTGTCTGACCCCGGGAGTGTGTGATGGGACGGTGAGGATTGAGATTCACTCTGTGTCTGACCACGGAAGTGTGTGATGGGACCGTGTAGAGGAATAATCACTCTGTGTCTGACCCCGGGAGTGTATGATGGCACGGTGTGGATATAAATTCATTCTGTGTCTGACCACGGGAGTGTTTGATGGTACCGTGTAGAGGAATAATCACTCTGTGTCTGACCCCGGGAGTGAGTGATGGGACGGTGTGGAGGGAGATTCACTCTGTGTCTGACCCCGGGAGTGTTTGATGGGACCGTGTAGAGGAATAATCACTGTGTCTGACCCACGTAGTGTTTGATGGTACAGTGCAGAGGAATAATCGCTCTGTGTCTGACACCCGGGAGTGTTTCATGGGACAGTGTAGAGCAATAATCACTCTGTGTCTGACCCCGGGAGTGTGTGATGGGACGGTGTGGAGGGAGATTCACCCTGATTCTGACCCCGGGAGTGTTCGATGGAACCGTGTAGAGGAATAATCACTGTGTGTTTGACCACGGGAGTGTGTGATGCGTCGGTGTAGAGGGTTAATCACTCTGTGTCTGATCACGGGAGTGTGTGATGGTACGGTGTGGAGGGAGATTCAGTCTACGTCTCACCCCGGGAGTGTTTGATGGGACCGTGTAGAGGAATAATCACACTTTGTCTGACCAAGGGAGTGTGTGATGGGACGGTGTGGAGGGAGATTCACACTGTGTCTGACCCCGGTAGTGTTTGATGGGACCGTGTAGAGGAATAACCCCTCTGTGTATGAAACAGGGAGTGTGTGATGGGACCGTGTGGAGCGAGATTCACTCTGTGTCTGACCCCGGAGTGTTTGATGGGACCGTGTTGAGGAATAATCACTCTGTGTCTGACCCCGGGAGTGTATGATGGCACGGTGTGGATATAAATTCATTCTGTGTCTGACCACGGGAGTGTTTGATGGTACCGTGTAGAGGAATAATCACTGTGTCTGACCCACGTAGTGTTTGATGGTACAGTGCAGAGGAATAATCGCTCTGTGTCTGACACCCGGGAGTGTTTGATGGGACAGTGTAGAGCAATAATCACTCTGTGTCTGACCCCGGGAGTGTGTGATGGGACGGCGTGGAGGGAGATTCACTCTGTGTCTGACCCCGGGAGTGTTTGATGGGACCGTGTAGAGGAATAATCACTGTGTCTGACCCACGTAGTGTTTGATGGGACCGTGTAGAGGAATAATCACTCTGTGTCTGACACCCGGGAGTGTTTGATGGGACCGTGTAGAGCAATAATCACTCTGTGTCTGACCCCGGGAGTGTTTGATGGGACCGTGTAGAGCAATAATCACTCTGTGTCTGACCCCGGGAGTGTGTGATGGGACGGTGTGGACGGAGATTCACTCTGTGTCTGACCCCGGGAGTGTTTGATGGGACCGTGTAGATCAATAATCACTCTGTGTTTGACCCCGGGAGTGTGTGATGGGACGGTGTGGACGGAGATTCACTCTGTGTCTGACCCCGGGAGTGTTTGATGGGACCGTGTAGATCAATAATCACTCTGTGTTTGACCCCGGGAGTGTGTGATGGGACGGCGTGGAGGGAGATTCACTCTGTGTCTGACCCCGGGAGAGTTTGATGGGGCCGCGTAGAGGAATAATCACTCTGTTTCTGACCCCGCGAATGTTTGATGGAACGGCGTGGAGGGAGATTCACTCTGTGTCTGACCCCGGGAGTGTTTGATGGAACAGTGTTGAAGGAGATTCACCCTGTGCCTGACACCGGGAGAGTGTGATGGTACCGTGTAGAGGAATAATCACTCTGTCTCTGAACACGGAATAGTTTGATGAGACCTTGTATAGGAATAATGACTCTGTGTCAGACACCGGGAGAGTTTGATCGGACCGTGTAGAGGAATAATCACTCTGTGTCTGACCCCGGGAGTGTTTGATGTTACCGTGTAGAGGAATAATCTCTCTGTGTCTGACCCCGGGAGTGTGTGATGGGACGGTGAGGATTGAGATTTACTCTGTGTCTGACCCCGGAAGTGTGTGATGGGACCGTGTAGAGGAATAATCACTCTGTGTCTGACCCCGGGAGTGTATGATGGCACGGTGTGGATATAAATTCATTCTGTGTCTGACCACGGGAGTGTTTGATGGTACCGTGTAGAGGAATAATCACTCTGTGTCTGACCCCGGGAGTGTATGATGGCACGGTGTGGATATAAATTCATTCTGTGTCTGACCACGGGAGTGTGTGATGGGACGGCGTGGAGGGAGATTCACTCTGTGTCTGACCCCGGGAGTGTTTGATGGGACCGTGTAGAGGAATAATCACTGTGTCTGACCCACGCAGTGTTTGATGGTACAGTGCAGAGGAATATCGCTCAGTGTCTGACACCCGGGAGTGTTTGATGGGACCGTGTAGAGCAATAATCACTCTGTGTCTGACCCCGGGAGTGTGTGATGGGACGGTGTGGACGGAGATTCACTCTGTGTCTGAGCCCGGGAGTGTTTGATGGGACCGTGTAGATCAATAATCACTCTGTTTTTGACCCCGGGAGTGTGTGATGGGACGGTGTGGAGGGAAATTCACCCTGATTCTGACCCAGGGAGTGTTCGATGGAACCCTGTAGAGGAATAATCACTCTGTGTTTGACCACGGGAGTGTGTGATGCATCGGTGTAGAGGATTAATCACTCTGTGTCTGATCACGGGAGTGTGTGATGGGACGGTGTGGAGGGAGATTCAGTCTACGTCTGACCCCGGGTGTGTTTGATGGGACCGTGTAGAGGAATAATCACACTGTGTCTGACCACGGGAGTGTGTGATGGGACGGTGTGGAGGGAGATTCACTCTGTGTCTGACCCCGGGAGTGTTTGATGGGACCGTGTAGAGGAATAATCACTCTGTGTCTGACCACGGGAGTGTGTGACGGGACGGGGTGGATATAAATTAATTCTGTGTCTGACCCCGGGAGTGTTTGATGGTACCGTGTAGAGGAATAATCCCTCTGTGTCTGACCCCGGGAGTGAGTGATGGGACGGCGTGGAGGGAGATTCACTCTGTGTCTGACCCAGGGAGTGTTTGATGGGACCGTGTAGAGGAATAATCACCGTGTCTGACCCACGTAGTGTTTGATGGTACAGTGCAGAGGAATAATCGCTCTGTGTCTGACACCCGGGAGTGTTTGATGGGACCGTGTAGAGCAATAATCACTCTGTGTTTGACCACGGGAGTGTGTGATGCGTCGGTGTAGAGGATTAATCACTCTGTGACTGATCACGGGAGTGTGTGATGGGACGGTGTGGAGGGAGATTCAGTCTGTGTCTGACCCCGGGAGTGTGTGATGGGACCGTGTAGAGGAATAATCAGTCTGTGTCTGACCCGGGAGAGTGTGTTGGTACGGTGTGGAGGGAGATTCAGTCTGTGTCTTACCCCGGGAGTGTGTGATGGTACCGTGTAGAGGAATAATCTCTCTTTGTCTGACCCCGGGAGTGTGTGATTGGTCGGTGAGGATTGAGATTCACTCTGTGTCTGACCCCGGGAGAGTTTGATGGGGCCGCGTAGAGGAATAATCACTCTGTTTCTGACCCCGGGAATGTTTGATGGGAAAGTGTAGAGGAATAATCACTCTGTGTCTGACCACTGGAGTGTGTGATGGGACGGCGTGGAGGGAGATTCACTCTGTGTCTGACCCCGGGAGAGTTTGATGGGGCCGCGTAGAGGAATAATCACTCTGTTTCTGACCCCGCGAATGTTTGATGGAACGGCGTGGAGGGAGATTCACTCTGTGTCTGACCCCGGAAGTGTTTGATGGGACAGTGTTGAAGGAGATTCACCCTGTGCCTGACACCGGGAGAGTGTGATGGTACCGTCTAGAGGAATAATCACTCTGTCTCTGACCACGGAATAGTTTGATGAGACCTTGTATAGGAATAATGACTCTGTGTCTGACACCGGGAGAGTTTGATGTTACCGTGTAGAGGAATAATCTCTCTGTGTCTGACCCCGGGAGTGTGTGATGGGACGGTGAGGATTGAGATTCACTCTGTGTCTGACCCCGGGAGTGTTTGATGGGACCGTGTGGAGGGAGATTCACTCTGTGTCTGACCCCGGAAGTGTGTGATGGGACCGTGTAGAGGAATAATCACTCTGTGTCTGACCCCGGGAGTGTATGATGGCACGGTGTGGATATAAATTCATTCTGTGTCTGACCACGGGAGTGTTTGATGGTACCGTGTAGAGGAATAATCACTCTGTGTCTGACCCCGGGAGTGAGTGATGGGACGGTGTGGAGGGAGATTCACTCTGTGTCTGACCCCGGGAGTGTTTGATGGGACCGTGTAGAGGAATAATCACTGTGTCTGACCCACGTAGTGTTTGATGGTACAGTGCAGAGGAATAATCGCTCTGTGTCTGACACCCGGGAGTGTTTCATGGGACAGTGTAGAGCAATAATCACTCTGTGTCTGACCCCGGGAGTGTGTGATGGGACGGTGTGGACGGAGATTCACTCTGTGTCTGATCCAGGGAGTGTTTGATGGGACCGTGTAGATCAATAATCAGTCTGTGTTTGACCCCGGGAGTGTGTGATGGGACGGTGTGGAGGGAGATTCAACATGATTCTGACCCCGGGAGTGTTCGATGGAACCGTGTAGAGGAATAATCACTCTGTGTTTGACCACGGGAGTGTGTGATGCGTCGGTGTAGAGGGTTAATCACTCTGTGTCTGATCACGGGAGTGTGTGATGGTACGGTGTGGAGGGAGATTCAGTCTACGTCTCACCTTGGGAGTGTTTGATGGGACCGTGTAGAGGAATAATCACACTTTGTCTGACCAAGGGAGTGTGTGATGGGACGGTGTGGAGGGAGATTCACACTGTGTCTGACCCCGGTAGTGTTTGATGGGACCGTGTAGAGGAATAACCCCTCTGTGTATGAAACAGGGAGTGTGTGATGGGACCGTGTGGAGCGAGATTCACTCTGTGTCTGACCCCGGAGTGTTTGATGGGACCGTGTTGAGGAATAATCACTCTGTGTCTGACCCCGGGAGTGTATGATGGCACGGTGTGGATATAAATTCATTCTGTGTCTGACCACGGGAGTGTTTGATGGTACCGTGTAGAGGAATAATCACTCTGTGTCTGACCCCGGGAGTGTTTGATGGGACCGTGTAGAGGAATAATCACTGTGTCTGACCCACGTAGTGTTTGATGGTACAGTGCAGAGGAATAATCGCTCTGTGTCTGACACCCGGGAGTGTTTGATGGGACAGTGTAGAGCAATAATCACTCTGTGTCTGACCCCGGGAGTGTGTGATGGGACGGCGTGGAGGGAGATTCACTCTGTGTCTGACCCCGGGAGTGTTTGATGGGACCGTGTAGAGGAATAATCACTGTGTCTGACCCACGTAGTGTTTGATGGTACAGTGCAGAGGAATATCGCTCAGTGTCTGACACCCGGGAGTGTTTGATGGGACCGTGTAGAGCAATAATCACTCTGTGTCTGACCCCGGGAGTGTGTGATGGGACGGTGTGGACGGAGATTCACTCTGTGTCTGACCCCGGGAGTGTTTGATGGGACCGTGTAGATCAATAATCACTCTGTGTTTGACCCCGGGAGTGTGTGATGGGACGGTGAGGAGGGAGATTCACCCTGTGTCTGACACCGGGAGAGTGTGATGGTACCGTGTAGAGGAATAATCACTCTGTGTCTGACCACGGGAGTGTGTGATGCGTCGGTGTAGAGGATTAATCACTCTGTGTCTGATCACGGGAGTGTGTGATGGGACGGTGTGGAGGGAGATTCAGTCTACGTCTGACCCCGGGTGTGTTTGATGGGACCGTGTAGAGGAATAATCACACTGTGTCAGACCACGGGAGTGTGTGATGGGACGGTGTGGAGGGAGATTCACTCTGTGTCTGACCCCGGGAGTGTTTGATGGGAACGTGTAGAGGAATAATCACTCTGTGTCTGACCACGGGAGTGTGTGACGGGACGGGGTGGATATAAATTAATTCTGTGTCTGACCCCGGGAGTGTTTGATGGTACCGTGTAGAGGAATAATCCCTCTGTGTCTGACCCCGGGAGTGAGTGATGGGACGGCGTGGAGGGAGATTCACTCTGTGTCTGACCCAGGGAGTGTTTGATGGGACCGTGTAGAGGAATAATCACCGTGTCTGACCCACGTAGTGTTTGATGGTACAGTGCAGAGGAATAATCGCTCTGTGTCTGACACCCGGGAGTGTTTGATGGGACCGTGTAGAGCAATAATCACTCTGTGTTTGACCACGGGAGTGTGTGATGCGTCGGTGTAGAGGATTAATCACTCTGTGACTGATCACGGGAGTGTGTGATGGGACGGTGTGGAGGGAGATTCAGTCTGTGTCTGACCCCGGGAGTGTGTGATGGGACCGTGTAGAGGAATAATCAGTCTGTGTCTGACCCGGGAGAGTGTGTTGGTACGGTGTGGAGGGAGATTCAGTCTGTGTCTTACCCCGGGAGTGTGTGATGGTACCGTGTAGAGGAATAATCTCTCTTTGTCTGACCCCGGGAGTGTGTGATTGGTCGGTGAGGATTGAGATTCACTCTGTGTCTGACCCCGGGAGAGTTTGATGGGGCCGCGTAGAGGAATAATCACTCTGTTTCTGAACCCGGGAATGTTTGATGGGAAAGTGTAGAGGAATAATCACTCTGTGTCTGACCACTGGAGTGTGTGATGGGACGGCGTGGAGGGAGATTCACTCTGTGTCTGACCCCGGGAGAGTTTGATGGGGCCGCGTAGAGGAATAATCACTCTGTTTCTGACCCCGCGAATGTTTGATGGAACGGCGTGGAGGGAGATTCACTCTGTGTCTGACCCCGGGAGTGTTTGATGGGACAGTGTTGAAGGAGATTCACCCTGTGCCTGACACCGGGAGAGTGTGATGGTACCGTCTAGAGGAATAATCACTCTGTCTCTGACCACGGAATAGTTTGATGAGACCTTGTATAGGAATAATGACTCTGTGTCTGACACCGGGAGAGTTTGATCGGACCGTGTAGAGGAATAATCACTCTGTGTCTGACCCCGGGAGTGTTTGATGTTACCGTGTAGTGGAATAATCTCTCTGTGTCTGACCCCGGGAGTGTGTGATGGGACGGTGAGGATTGAGATTCACTCTGTGTCTGACCCCGGGAGTGTTTGATGGGACCGTGTGGAGGGAGATTCACTCTGTGTCTGACCCCGGAAGTGTGTGATGGGACCGTGTAGAGGAATAATCACTGTGTCTGACCCACGTAGTGTTTGATGGTACAGTGCAGAGGAATATCGCTCAGTGTCTGACACCCGGGAGTGTTTGATGGGACCGTGTAGAGCAATAATCACTCTGTGTCTGACCCCGGGAGTGTGTGATGGGACGGTGTGGACGGAGATTCACTCTGTGTCTGACCCCGGGAGTGTTTGATGGGACCGTGTAGATCAATAATCACTCTGTGTTTGACCCCGGGAGTGTGTGATGGGACGGTGTGGAGGGAGATTCACCCTGATTCTGACCCAGGGAGTGTTCGATGGAACCCTGTAGAGGAATAATCACTCTGTGTTTGACCACGGGAGTGTGTGATGCGTCGGTGTAGAGGATTAATCACTCTGTGTCTGATCACGGGAGTGTGTGATGGGACGGTGTGGAGGGAGATTCAGTCTACGTCTGACCACGGGTGTGTTTGATGGGACCGTGTAGAGGAATAATCACACTATGTCAGACCACGGGAGTGTGTGATGGGACGGTGTGGAGGGAGATTCACTCTGTGTCTGACCCCGGGAGTGTTTGATGGGAACGTGTAGAGGAATAATCACTCTGTGTCTGACCACGGGAGTGTGTGACGGGACGGGGTGGATATAAATTAATTCTGTGTCTGACCCCGGGAGTGTTTGATGGTACCGTGTAGAGGAATAATCCCTCTGTGTCTGACCCCGGGAGTGAGTGATGGGACGGCGTGGAGGGAGATTCACTCTGTGTCTGACCCAGGGAGTGTTTGATGGGACCGTGTAGAGGAATAATCACCGTGTCTGACCCACGTAGTGTTTGATGGTACAGTGCAGAGGAATAATCGCTCTGTGTCTGACACCCGGGAGTGTTTGATGGGACCGTGTAGAGCAATAATCACTCTGTGTTTGACCACGGGAGTGTGTGATGCGTCGGTGTAGAGGATTAATCACTCTGTGACTGATCACGGGAGTGTGTGATGGGACGGTGTGGAGGGAGATTCAGTCTGTGTCTGACCCCGGGAGTGTGTGATGGGACCGTGTAGAGGAATAATCAGTCTGTGTCTGACCCGGGAGAGTGTGTTGGTACGGCGTGGAGGGAGATTCAGTCTGTGTCTTACCCCGGGAGTGTGTGATGGTACCGTGTAGAGGAATAATCTCTCTTTGTCTGACCCCGGGAGTGTGTGATTGGTCGGTGAGGATTGAGATTCACTCTGTGTCTGACCCCGGGAGAGTTTGATGGGGCCGCGTAGAGGAATAATCACTCTGTTTCTGAACCCGGGAATGTTTGATGGGAAAGTGTAGAGGAATAATCACTCTGTGTCTGACCACTGGAGTGTGTGATGGGACGGCGTGGAGGGAGATTCACTCTGTGTCTGACCCCGGGAGAGTTTGATGGGGCCGCGTAGAGGAATAATCACTCTGTTTCTGACCCCGCGAATGTTTGATGGAACGGCGTGGAGGGAGATTCACTCTGTGTCTGACCCCGGGAGTGTTTGATGGGACAGTGTTGAAGGAGATTCACCCTGTGCCTGACACCGGGAGAGTGTGATGGTACCGTCTAGAGGAATAATCACTCTGTCTCTGACCACGGAATAGTTTGATGAGACCTTGTATAGGAATAATGACTCTGTGTCTGACACCGGGAGAGTTTGATGGGACCGTGTAGAGCAATAATCACTCTGTGTTTGACCACGGGAGTGTGTGATGCGTCGGTGTAGAGGATTAATCACTCTGTGACTGATCACGGGAGTGTGTGATGGGACGGTGTGGAGGGAGATTCAGTCTGTGTCTGACCCCGGGAGTGTGTGATGGGACCGTGTAGAGGAATAATCAGTCTGTGTCTGACCCGGGAGAGTGTGTTGGTACGGTGTGGAGGGAGATTCAGTCTGTGTCTTACCCCGGGAGTGTGTGATGGTACCGTGTAGAGGAATAATCTCTCTTTGTCTGACCCCGGGAGTGTGTGATTGGTCGGTGAGGATTGAGATTCACTCTGTGTCTGACCCCGGGAGAGTTTGATGGGGCCGCGTAGAGGAATAATCACTCTGTTTCTGACCCCGGGAATGTTTGATGGGAAAGTGTAGAGGAATAATCACTCTGTGTCTGACCACTGGAGTGTGTGATGGGACGGCGTGGAGGGAGATTCACTCTGTGTCTGACCCCGGGAGAGTTTGATGGGGCCGCGTAGAGGAATAATCACTGTTTCTGACCCACGTAGTGTTTGATGGCACGGTGTGGATATAAATTCATTCTGTGTCTGACCACGGGAGTGTTTGATGGTACCGTGTAGAGGAATAATCACTCTGTGTCTGACCACGGAATAGTTTGATGAGACCTTGTATAGGAATAATGACTCTGTGTCTGACACCGGGAGAGTTTGATGGGACCGTGTAGAGCAATAATCACTCTGTGTTTGACCACGGGAGTGTGTGATGCGTCGGTGTAGAGGATTAATCACTCTGTGACTGATCACGGGAGTGAGTGATGGGACGGTGTGGAGGGAGATTCACTCTGTGTCTGACCCCGGGAGTGTTTGATGGGACCGTGTAGAGGAATAATCCCTCTTTGTATGAACCAGGGAGTGTGTGATGGGACCGTGTGGAGGGAGATTCACTCTGTGTCTGACCCCGGAGTGTTTGATGGGACCGTGTTGAGGAATAATCCCTCTGTGTATGAACCAGGGAGTGTGTGATGGGACCGTGTGGAGGGAGATTCACTCTGTGTCTGACCCCGGGAGTGTGTGATGGGCGGTGTAGAGGAATAATCACTCTGTGTCTGACCCCGGGAGTTTGTGACGGGACGGTGTGGATGGAGATTCACTCTGTGCTGACCCCGGGAGTGTTTGCTGGGAACATGTAGAGGAATAATCACTCTGTCTGACCCCGGTAGTGTGTGTTGGGACCGTGTGGACGGAGATTCACTCTGTGTCCGACCGCGGGAGTGTTTCATGGGACCGTGTAGAGGAATAATCACTGTGTGTCTGACACACGGGAGAGTGTGATGGGACGGTGGGCAAGGAGATTCACAGTGTCTGACCCCGGGAGTGTGTGATGGGACCGTGTAGAGGAATAATCACTCTGTGTCTGACCCCGGAAGAGTTTGATGTGACTGTGTAGAGGAATAATTACTCTGTGTCTGACCCCGGGAGTATTTGATGGGACCGTGTAGAGGAATAATCACTCAGTGTCTGACCCCGGAATTGTATGATGGGACGGTGTGGAGGGAGATTCAGTCTGTGTCTGACCCCGGGAGTGTGTGATGGGACAGTGTAGAGGAATAATCACTCTGTGTTTGACCCCGGGAGTGTGTGATGGGACGGTGTGGAGGGAGATTCACCCTGATTCTGACCCCGGGAGTGTTCGATGGAACCGTGTAGAGGAATAATCCCTCTGTGTTTGACCACGGGAGTGTGTGATGCGTGGGTGTAGAGGATTAATCACTCTGTGTCTGATCACGGGAGTGTGTGATGGGACGGTGTGGAGGGAGATTCAGTCTGTGTCTGACCCCGGGAGTGTGTGATGGGACCGTGTAGAGGAATAATCAGTCTGTGTCTGACACGGGAGAGTGTGTTGGTACGGTGTGGAGGGAGATTCAGTCTGTGCCTTACCCCGGCAGTGTGTGATGGGACGGTGTGGAGGGAGATTCACTCTGTGTCTGACCCCGGCAGTGTTTGATGGTACCGTTTAGAGGAATAATCTCTCTGTTTCTGACCCCGGGAATGTTTGATGGGACCGTGTAGAGGAATAATCACTCTGTGTCTGACCCCGGGAGAGTGTGATGGGACGGCGTCGAGGGAGATTCACTCTGTGTCTGACCCCGGGAGCGTTTGATGGGGCCGCGTAGAGGAATAATCACTCTGTGTCTGACCCCGGGAGTGTGTGATGGAACGGCGTGGAGGGAGATTCACTCTGTGTCTGACCCCGGGAGTGTTTGATGGGACAGTGTTGAAGGAGATTCACCCTGTGTCTGACACCGGGAGAGTATGATGGTACCGTGTAGAGGAATAATCACTCTGTCTCTGACCCCGGGAGTGTGTGATGGGACGGTGAGGATTGAGATTCAGTCTGTGTTTGACCCCGGGAGTGTTTGATGGGACCGTGTGGAGGGAGATTCACTCTGTGTCTGACCCCGGAAGTGTGTGATGGGACAGTGTAGAGGAATAATCACTCTGTGTCTGACCCCGGGAGTGTATGATGGACGGTGTGGATATAAATTCATTCTGTGTCTGACCCCGAGAGTGTTTGATGGTACCGTGTAGAGGAATAATCACTCTGTGTCTGACCCCGTGTGTGAGTGATGGGACGGCGTGGAGGGAGATTCACTCTGTGTCTGATCCCGGGAGTGTTTAATGGGACCGTGTAGAGGAATAATCACTGTGTCTGACCCACGTAGTGTTTGATGGTACAGTGCAGAGGAATAATCGCTCTGTGTCTGACACCCGGGAGTGTTTGATAGGACCGTGTAGAGCAATAATCACTCTGTGTCTGACCCCGGGAGTGTGTGATGGGACGGTGTGGACGGAGATTCACTCTGTGTCTGACCCCGGGAGTGTTTGATGGGACCGTTTAGATCAATAATAACTCTGTGTTTGACCCCGGGAGTGTGTGATGGGACGGTGTGGAGGGAGATTCACCCTGATTCTGACCCAGGGAGTGTTCGATGGAACCGTGTAGAGGAATAATCACTCTGTGTTTGACCACGGGAGTGTGTGATGCGTCGGTGTAGAGGATTAATCACTCTGTGTCTGATCACGGGAGTGTGTGATGGGACGGCGTGGAGGGAGATTCACTCTGTGTCTGACCCCGGGAGTGTTTGATGGGACCGTGTAGAGGAATAATCACTGTGTCTGACCCAGGTAGTGTTTGATGGTACAGTGCAGAGGAATAATCGCTCTGTGTCTGACGCCCGGGAGTGTTTGATGGGACCGTGTAGAGCAATAATCACTCTGTGTCTGACCCCGGGAGTGTGAGATGGGACGGTGTGGACGGAGATTCACTCTGTGTCTGACCCCGGGAGTGTTTGATGGGACCGTGTAGATCAATAATCACTCTGTGTTTGACCCCGGAAGTGTGTGATGGGACGGTGTGGAGGGAGATTCACCCTGATTCTGACCCAGGGAGTGTTCGATGGAACCGTGTAGAGGAATAATCACTCTGTGTTTGACCACGGGAGTGTGTGATGCGTCGGTGTAGAGGATTAATCACTCTGATTCTGATCACGGGAGTGTGTGATGGGACGGTGTGGAGGGAGATTCAGTCTACGTCTGACCCCGGGAGTGTTTGATGGGACCGTGTAGAGGAATAATCACACTGTGTCTGACCACGGGAGTGTGTGATGGGACGGTGTGGAGGGAGATTCACTCTGTGTCTGACCCCGGGAGTGTTTGATGGGACCGTGTAGAGGAATAATCACTCTGTGTCTGACCACGGGAGTGTGTGACGGGACGGTGTGGATATAAATTCATTCTGTGTCTGACCCCGGGAGTGTTAGATGGTACCGTGTAGAGGAATAATCACTCTGTGTCTGACCCCGGGAGTGAGTGATGGGACGGCGTGGAGGGAGATTCACTCTGTGTCTGACCCCGGGAGTGTGTGATGGGACCGTGTAGAGGAATAATCAGTCTGTGTCTGACCCGGGAGAGTGTGTTGGTACGGTGTGGAGGGAGATTCAGTCTGTGTCTTACCCCGGGAGTGTGTGATGGGACGGTGTGTTGGGAGATTCACTCTGTGTCTGACCCCGGCAGTGTTTGACGGTACCGTGTAGAGGAATAATCTCTCTGTGTCTGACCCCGGGAGTGTGTGATTGGACGGTGAGGATTGAGATTCACTCTGTGTCTGACCCCGGGAGAGTTTGATGGGGCCGCGTAGAGGAATAATCACTCTGTTTCTGACCCCGGGAATGTTTGATGGGACCGTGTAGAGGAATAATCACTCTGTGTCTGACCACAGGAGTGTGTGATGGGACGGAGTGGAGGGAGATTCACTCTGTGTCTGACCCCGGGAGAGTTTGATGGGGCCGCGTAGAGGAATAATCACTCTGTTTCTGACCCCGCGAATGTTTGATGAGACCGCGTAGAGGAATATTCACTCTGTGTCTGACCACGGGTGTGTTTGATGGGACAGGGTTGAAAGATAGTCACCCTGAGTCTGACACCGGGAGAGTGTGATGGTACCGTGTAGAGGAATAATCACTCTGTCTCTGACCACGGAATAGTTTGATGAGACCTTGTATAGGAATAATGACTCTGTGTCTGACACCGGGAGAGTTTGATGGGACAGCGTTGAAGGAGATTCACCCTGAGTCTGACACCGGGAGAGTGTGATGGTACCGTGTAGAGGAATAATCACTCTGTGTCTGACCACGGAAGAGTTTGATGTGACCTTGTAGAGGAATAATGACTCTGCGTCTGACACCGGGATTGTTTGATGGGACCGTGTAGAGTAATAATCTCTCTGTGTCTGACCCCGGGAGTGTTTGACGGTACCGTGTAGAGGAATAATCCCTCTGTGTCTGGCCCTGGGAGTGTGTGATTGGACGGTGTGGAGGGAGATTCACTCTGTGTCTGACCCCGGGTGTGTTTGATGGGACCGTGTAGAGGAATAATCCCTCTCTGTCTGACCCTGGGAGTGTGTGATGGGACTGTGTGGAAGGAGATTCACACTGTGTCTGACCCCGGGAGTGTTTGATGGAACCATGTAGAGGAATAATCACTCTGTGTTTGACCACGGGCGTGAGCGATGGAACGGTGTGGAGGGAGATTCACTCTGTGTCTGACCCCGGGATTGTTTGATTGGACCGTGTAGAGGAAAAATCACTCTGTCTGACCTCGGGAGTGTGTGACGGGACGGTGTGGAGGGAGATTCACTCTGTGTCTAACCCCGGGAGAGTGTGATGGGCGGTGTAGAGGAATAATCACTCTGTGGCTGACCCCGGGAGTGTTTGATGGGACGGTGTGGATATAAATTCACTGTGTCTGACCCCGGGAGTGATTGATGGGACCGTGTAGAGGAATAATCACTCTGTGTCTGACCACGGGAGTGTGTGATGGGACGGTGTGTAGGGGGATTCACTGTGTCTGACCCCGGGAGAGTGTGATGGGCGGTGTAGAGGAATAATCACTCTGTGTCTGACCACCGGGATCGTTTGATGGGACCGTGTAGAGGAATAATCACTCTGTGTCTGACCCCGGGAGAGTTTGATGGGGCCGCGTAGAGGAATAATCACTCTGTTTCTGACCCCGGGAATGTTTGATGGGACCGTGTAGAGGAATAATCACTCTGTGTCTGACACCGGGATTGTGTGATGGGACGGTGTGAGGGAGATTCACTCTGCGTCTGACCCCGGGAGTTTTTGATGGGACCGTGTAGAGGAATAATCACTCTGTGTCTGACCCTGGGAGTGTTTGATGGTACCGTGTCGAGGAATAATCACTCTGTGTCTGACCCCGGGAGAGTTTGATGGGGCCGCGTAGAGGCATAATCACTCTTTTTCTGACCGCGGGAATATTTGCTGGGACCGTGTAGAGGAATAATCACTCTGTGTCTGAACCCGGGTGTGTGTGATGGGACAGCGTGGAGGGAGATTCACTCTGTGTCTGACCCCGGGAGTGTTTGATGGGACCGTGTAGAGGAATAATCACTGTGTGTCTGACCCCGGCAGAGTGTGATGGGACAGTGTTGAAGGAGATTCACCCTGTGTCTGACACCGGGAGAGAGTAATGGTACCGTGTAGAGGAATAATCTCTCTGTGTCTGACCCAGGGATTGTATGATGGGACGGTGTGGAGGGAGATTCAGTCTGTGTCTGACCCCGGGAGTGTGTGATGGGACCGTGTAGAGGAATAATCAGTCTGTGTCTGATCCGGGAGTGTGTGTTGGTACGGTGTGGAGGGAGATTCAGTCTGTGTCTTACCCCGGGAGTGTGTGATGGGACGGTGTGGAGGGAGATTCACACTGTGTCTGACCCCGGCAGTGTTTGATGGTACCGTGTAGAGGAATAATCACTCTGTGGCTGACCCCGGGAGTGTTTGATGGGACGGTGTGTATATAAATTCACTGTGTCTGACCCCGGGAGTGATTGATGGGACCGTGTAGAGGAATAATCACTCTGTGTCTGTCCACCGGGATCGTTTGATGGGACCGTGTAGAGGAATAATCACTCTGTGTCTGACCCCGGGAGAGTTTGATGGGGCCGCGTAGAGGAATAATCACTCTGTTTCTGACCCCGGGAATGTTTGATGGGACCGTGTAGAGGAATAATCACTCTGTGTCTGACACCGGGAGTGTGTGATGGGACCGTGTAGAGGAATAATCACACTGTGTCTGACCACGGGATTGTGTGATGGGACGGTGTGAGGGAGATTCACTCTGCGTCTGACCCCGGGAGTTTTTGATGGGACCGTGTAGAGGAATAATCACTCTGTGTCTGACCCTGGGAGTGTTTGATGGTACCGTGTCGAGGAATAATCACTCTGTGTCTGACCCCGGGAGAGTTTGATGGGGCCGCGTAGAGGAATAATCACTCTTTTTCTGACCGCGGGAATGTTTGCTGAGACCGTGTAGAGAAATAATCACTCTGTGTCTGAACCCGGGTGTGTGTGATGGGACGGCGTGGAGGGAGATTCACTCTGTGTCTGACCCCGGGAGTGTTTGATGGGACCGTGTAGAGGAATAATCACTTTGTGTCTGACCCCGACAGAGTGTGATGGGACAGTGTTGAAGGAGATTCACCCTGTGTCTGACACCGGGAGAGTGTAATGGTACCGTGTAGAGGAATAATTTCTCTGTGTCTGACCAGGGAAGAGTTTGATGAGACCTTGTAGAGGAATAATGACTCTGTGTCTGACACCGGGATTGTTTGATGGGACCGTGTAGAGGAATAATCTCTCTGTGTCTGACCCCGGGAGTGTTTGATGGTACCGTGTAGAGGAATAATAACTCTGTGTCTGACCCCGGGAGAGTGTGATGGGACGGTGTGGAGGGAGATTCAGTCTGTGTCTGACCCCGGGAGTGTTTGATGGGACCGTGTAGAGGAATAATCACACTGTGTCTGACCCCGGGAGCGTGTGATGGGACGGCGTGGAGGGAGACTCACTCTGTGTCTGACCCCGGGAGTGTGTGATGGGACCGGGTAGAGGAATAATCTCTCTGTGTCTGACCCAGGGATTGTATGATGGGACGGTGTGGAGGGAGATTCCGTCTGTGTCTGACCCCGGGAGTGTGTGATGGGACCGGGTAGAGGAATAATCTCTCTGTGTCTGACCCAGGGATTGTATGATGGGACGGTGTGGAGGGAGATTCCGTCTGTGTCTGACCCCGGGAGTGTGTGATGGGACCGGGTAGAGGAATAATCTCTCTGTGTCTGACCCAGGGATTGTATGTTGGGACGGTGTGGAGGGAGATTCACTCTGTGTCTCCCCCCGGCAGTGTTTGATGGTACCGTGTAGAGGAATAATCTCTCTGTGTCTGACCCCGGGAGTGTTTGATGGGGCCGCGTAGAGGAATAATCACTCTTTTTCTGACCGCGGGAATGTTTGCTGAGACCGTGTAGAGAAATAATCACTCTGTGTCTGAACCCGGGTGTGTGTGATGGGACGGCGTGGAGGGAGATTCACTCTGTGTCTGACCCCGGGAGTGTTTGATGGGACCGTGTAGAGGAATAATCACTTTGTGTCTGACCCCGACAGAGTGTGATGGGACAGTGTTGAAGGAGATTCACCCTGTGTCTGACACCGGGAGAGTGTAATGGTACCGTGTAGAGGAATAATCTCTCTGTGTCTGACCAGGGAAGAGTTTGATGAGACCTTGTAGAGGAATAATGACTCTGTGTCTGACACCGGGATTGTTTGATGGGACCGTGTAGAGGAATAATCTCTCTGTGTCTGACCCCGGGAGTGTTTGATGGTACCGTGTAGAGGAATAATAACTCTGTGTCTGACCCCAGGAGAGTGTGATGGGACGGTGTGGAGGGAGATTCAGTCTGTGTCTGACCCCGGGAGTGTTTGATGGGACCGTGTAGAGGAATAATCACACTGTGTCTGACCCCGGGAGCGTGTGATGGGACGGCGTGCAGGGAGACTCACTCTGTGTCTGACCCCGGGAGTGTGTGATGGGACCGGGTAGAGGAATAATCTCTCTGTGTCTGACCCAGGGATTGTATGATGGGACGGTGTGGAGGGAGATTCCGTCTGTGTCTGACCCCGGGAGTGTGTGATGGGACCGGGTAGAGGAATAATCTCTCTGTGTCTGACCCAGGGATTGTATGATGGGACGGTGTGGAGGGAGATTCCGTCTGTGTCTGACCCCGGGAGTGTGTGATGGGACCGGGTAGAGGAATAATCTCTCTGTGTCTGACCCAGGGATTGTATGTTGGGACGGTGTGGAGGGAGATTCACTCTGTGTCTGACCCCGGCAGTGTTTGATGGTACCGTGTAGAGGAATAATCACTCTGTGTCTGACCCCGGGAGAGTTTGATGGGGCCGCGTAGAGGAATAATCACTCTTTTTCTGACCCGGGAGTGTGTGATGGGACGATTTGGAGGGAGATTCACTCTGCGTCTAACACCGGGAGAGTGTGATGGGCGGTGTAGAGGAATAATCACTCTGTGGCTGACCCCGGGAGTGTTTGATGGGACCGTGTAGAGGAATAATCAGTCTGTGTCTGACCCGTGAGTGTGTGATGGGACGATTTGGAGCGAGATACACTCTGTGTCTGACCCCGGGAGTGTTTGATGGGACCGTGTAGAGGAATAATCACTCTGTGTCTGACCACGGGAGTGTGTGATGGGACGGTGTGTAGGGAGATTCACTCCGTGTCTGACCCCGGGAGAGTGTGATGGGCGGTGTAGAGGAATAATCACTCTGTGTCTGACCACCGGGATCGTTTGATGGGACCGTGTAGAGGAATCATCACTCTGTGTCTGACCGCGGGAGTATGTGATGGGACGGCGTAGAGGGAGATTCACTCTGTGTCTGACCCCGGGACTGTTTGATGGGACCGTGTAGAGGAATAATCACTCTGTGTCTGACCCCGGCAGAATGTGATGGGACAGCGTTGAAGGAGATTCACCCTGAGTCTGACACCGGGAGAGTGTGATGGTACCGTGTAGAGGAATAATCACTCTGTGTCTGACCACGGAAGAGTTTGATGTGACCTTGAAGAGGAATAATGACTCTGCGTCTGACACCGGGATTGTTTGATGGGACCGTGTAGAGTAATAATCTCTGTGTCTGACCCCGGGAGTGTTTGACGGTACCGTGTAGAGGAATAATCCCTCTGTGTCTGACCCTGGGAGTGTGTGATTGGACGGTGTGGAGGGAGATTCACTCTGTGTCTGACCCCGGGAGTGTTTGATGGGACCGTGTAGAGGAATAATCCCTCTGTGTCTGACCCTGGGAGTGTGTGATGGGACTGTGTGGAAGGAGATTCACACTGTGTCTGACCCCGGGAGTGTTTGATGGAACCATGTAGAGAAATAATCACTCTGTGTTTGACCACGGGAGTGAGTGATGGAACGGTGTGGAGGGAGATTCACTCTGTGTCTGACCCCGGGATTGTTTGATTGGACCGTGTAGAGGAAAAATCACTCTGTCTGACCTCGGGAGTGTGTGACGGGACGGGGTGGAGGGAGATTCACTCTGTGTCTAACCCCGGGAGAGTGTGATGGGCGGTGTAGAGGAAAAATCACACTGTGGCTGACCCCGGGAGAGTTTGATGGGGCCGCGTAGAGGAATAATCACTCTTTTTCTGACCGCGGGAATGTTTGCTGAGACCGTGTAGAGAAATAATCACTCTGTGTCTGAACCCGGGTGTGTGTGATGGGACGGCGTGGAGGGAGATTCACTCTGTGTCTGACCCCGGGAGTGTTTGATGGGACCGTGTAGAGGAATAATCACTTTGTGTCTGACCCCGACAGAGTGTGATGGGACAGTGTTGAAGGAGATTCACCCTGTGTCTGACACCGGGAGAGTGTAATGGTACCGTGTAGAGGAATAATCTCTCTGTGTCTGACCAGGGAAGAGTTTGATGAGACCTTGTAGAGGAATAATGACTCTGTGTCTGACACCGGGATTGTTTGATGGGACCGTGTAGAGGAATAATCTCTCTGTGTCTGACCCCGGGAGTGTTTGATGGTACCGTGTAGAGGAATAATCTCTCTGTGTCTGACCCCGGGAGAGTGTGATGGGACGGTGTGGAGGGAGATTCAGTCTGTGTCTGACCCCGGGAGTGTTTGATGGGACCGTGTAGAGGAATAATCACACTGTGTCTGACCCCGGGAGCGTGTGATGGGACGGCGTGGAGGGAGACTCACTCTGTGTCTGACCCCGGGAGTGTGTGATGGGACCGGGTAGAGGAATAATCTCTCTGTGTCTGACCCAGGGATTGTATGATGGGACGGTGTGGAGGGAGATTCCGTCTGTGTCTGACCCCGGGAGTGTGTGATGGGACCGTGTAGAGGAATAATCAGTCTGTGTCTGATCCGGGAGTGTGTGTTGGTACGGTGTGGAGGGAGATTCAGTCTGTGTCTTACCCCGGGAGTGTGTGATGGGACGGTGTGGAGGGAGATTCACTCTGTGTCTGACCCCGGCAGTGTTTGATGGTACCGTGTAGAGGAATAATCTCTCTGTGTCTGACCCCGGGAGTGTTTGATGGGACCGTGTAGAGGAATAATCAGTCTGTGTCTGACCCGGGAGTGTGTGATGGGACGATTTGGAGGGAGATTCACTCTGCGTCTAACACCGGGAGAGTGTGATGGGCGGTGTAGAGGAATAATCACTCTGTGGCTGACCCCGGGAGTGTTTGATGGGACCGTGTAGAGGAATAATCAGTCTGTGTCTGACCCGTGAGTGTGTGATGGGACGATTTGGAGCGAGATACACTCTGTGTCTGACCCCGGGAGTGTTTGATGGGACCGTGTAGAGGAATAATCACTCTGTGTCTGACCACGGGAGTGTGTGATGGGACGGTGTGTAGGGAGATTCACTCTGTGTCTGACCCCGGGAGAGTGTGATGGGCGGTGTAGAGGAATAATCACTCTGTGTCTGACCACCGGGATCGTTTGATGGGACCGTGTAGAGGAATCATCACTCTGTGTCTGACCGCGGGAGTATGTGATGGGACGGCGTAGAGGGAGATTCACTCTGTGTCTGACCCCGGGACTGTTTGATGGGACCGTGTAGAGGAATAATCACTGTGTGTCTGACCCCGGCAGAATGTGATGGGACAGCGTTGAAGGAGATTCACCCTGAGTCTGACACCGGGAGAGTGTGATGGTACCGTGTAGAGGAATAATCACTCTGTGTCTGACCACGGAAGAGTTTGATGTGACCTTGTAGAGGAATAATGACTCTGCGTCTGACACCGGGATTGTTTGATGGGACCGTGTAGAGTAATAATCTCTGTGTCTGACCCCGGGAGTGTTTGACGGTACCGTGTAGAGGAATAATCCCTCTGTGTCTGACCCTGGGAGTGTGTGATTGGACGGTGTGGAGGGAGATTCACTCTGTGTCTGACCCCGGGAGTGTTTGATGGGACCGTGTAGAGGAATAATCCCTCTGTGTCTGACCCTGGGAGTGTGTGATGGGACTGTGTGGAAGGAGATTCACACTGTGTCTGACCCCGGGAGTGTTTGATGGAACGATGTAGAGAAATAATCACTCTGTGTTTGACCACGGGAGTGAGTGATGGAACGGTGTGGAGGGAGATTCACTCTGTGTCTGACCCCGGGATTGTTTGATTGGACCGTGTAGAGGAAAAATCACTCTGTCTGACCTCGGGAGTGTGTGACGGGACGGTGTGGAGGGAGATTCACTCTGTGTCTAACCCCGGGAGAGTGTGATGGGCGGTGTAGAGGAATAATCACACTGTGGCTGACCCCGGGAGTGTTTGATGGGACGGTGTGGATATAAATTCACTGTGTCTGACCCCGGGAGTGATTGATGGGACCGTGTAGAGGAATAATCACTCTGTGTCTGACCACGGGAGTGTGTGATGGGACGGTGTGTAGGGAGATTCACTCTGTGTCTGACCCCGGGAGAGTGTGATGGGCGGTGTAGAGGAATTATCACTCTGTGTCTGACCACCGGGATCGTTTGATGGGACCGTGTAGAGGAATAATCACTCTGTGTCTGACCCCGGGAGAGTTTGATGGGGCCGCGTAGAGGAATAATCACTCTGTTTCTGACCCCGGGAATGTTTGATGGGACCGTGTAGAGGAATAATCACTCTGTGTCTGACACCGGGAGTGTGTGATGGGACCGTGTAGAGGAATAATCACACTGTGTCTGACCACGGGATTGTGTGATGGGACGGTGTGAGGGAGATTCACTCTGCGTCTGACCCCGGGAGTTTTTGATGGGACCGTGTAGAGGAATAATCACACTGTGTCTGACCCTGGGAGTGTTTGATGGTACCGTGTCGAGGAATAATCACTCTGTGTCTGACCCCGGGAGAGTTTGATGGGGCCGCGTAGAGGAATAATCACTCTTTTTCTGACCGCGGGAATGTTTGCTGGGACAGTGTAGAGGAATAATCACTCTGTGTCTGAACCCGGGTGTGTGTGATGGGACGGCGTGGAGGGAGATTCACTGTGTGTCTGACCCCGGGAGTGTTTGATGGGACCGTGTAGAGGAAAAATCACAGTGTGTCTGACCCCGGCAGAGTGTGATGGGACAGTGTTGAAGGAGATTCACCCTGTGTCTGACACCGGGAGAGTGTAATGGTACCGTGTAGAGGAATAATCTCTCTGTGTCTGACCAGGGAAGAGTTTGATGAGACCTTGTAGAGGAATAATGACTCTGTGTCTGACCCCGGGAGTGTTTGATGGTACCGTGTAGAGGAATAATCTCTCTGTGTCTGACCCCGGGAGAGTGTGATGGGACGGTGTGGAGGGAGATTCAGTCTGTGTCTGACCCCGGGAGTGTTTGATGGGACCGTGTAGAGGAATAATCACACTGTGTCTGACCCCGGGAGCGTGTGATGGGACGGCGTGGAGGGAGATTCACTCTGTGTCTGACCCCGGGAGTGTGTGATGGGACCGTGTAGAGGAATAATCACTCTGTGTCTGACCCAGGGATTGTATGATGGGACGGTGTGGAGGGAGATTCAGTCTGTGTCTGACCCCGGGAGTGTGTGATGGGACCGTGTAGTGGAATAATCAGTCTGTGTCTGATCCGGGAGTGTGTGTTGGTACGGTGTGGAGGGAGATTCAGTCTGTGTCTTACCCCGGGAGTGTGTGATGTGACGGTGTGGAGGGAGATTCACTCTGTGTCTGACCCCGGGAGTGTTTGATGGGACCGTGTAGAGTAATAATCTCTCTGTGTCTGACCCCGGGAGTGTGTGATTGGACGGTGTGGAGGGAGATTCACTCTGTGTCTGACCCCGGGAGTGTTTGATAGTACCGTGTAGAGGAATAATCCCTCTGTGTCTGACCGCGGGATTGTTTGATTGGACCGTGTAGAGGAAAAATCACTCTGTCTGACCTCGGGAGTGTGTGACGGGACGGTGTGGAGGGAGATTCACTCTGTGTCTAACCCCGGGAGAGTGTGATGGGCGGTGTAGAGGAATAATCACTCTGTGGCTGACCCCGGGAGTGTTTGATGGGACGGTGGATATAAATTCACTGTGTCTGACCCCGGGAGTGATTGATGGGACCGTGTAGAGGAATAATCACTCTGTGTCTGACCACGGGAGTGTGTGATGGGACGGTGTAGAGGAATTATCACTCTATGTCTGACCACCGGGATCGTTTGATGGGACCGTGTAGAGGAATAATCACTCTGTGTCTGACCCCGGGAGAGTTTGATGGGGCCGCGTAGAGGAATAATCACTCTGTTTCTGACCCCGGGAATGTTTGATGGGACCGTGTAGAGGAATAATCACTCTGTGTCTGACACCGGGAGTGTGTGATGGGACCGTGTAGAGGAATAATCACACTGTGTCTGACCACGGGATTGTGTGATGGGACGGTGTGAGGGAGATTCACTCTGCGTCTGACCCCGGGAGTTTTTGATGGGACCGTGTAGAGGAATAATCACTCTGTGTCTGACCGTGGGAGTGTTTGATGGTACCGTGTCGAGGAATAATCACTCTGTGTCTGACCCCGGGAGAGTTTGATGGGGCCGCGTAGAGGAATAATCACTCTTTTTCTGACCGCGGGAATGATTGCTGGGACAGTGTAGAGGAATAATCACTCTGTGTCTGAACCCGGGTGTGTGTGATGGGACGGCGTGGAGGGAGATTCACTGTGTGTCTGACCCCGGGAGTGTTTGATGGGACCGTGTAGAGGAAAAATCACTGTGTGTCTGACCCCGGCAGAGTGTGATGGGACAGTGTTGAAGGAGATTCACCCTGTGTCTGACACCGGGAGAGTGTAATGGTACCGTGTAGAGGAATAATCTCTCTGTGTCTGACCAGGGAAGAGTTTGATGAGACCTTGTAGAGGAATAACGACTCTGTGTCTGACACCGGGATTGTTTGATGGGACCTTGTAGAGGAATAATCTCTCTGTGTCTGACCCCGGGAGTGTTTGATGGTACCGTGTAGAGGAATAAACTCTCTGTGTCTGACCCCGGGAGAGTGTGATGGGACGGTGTGGAGGGAGATTCAGTCTGTGTCTGACCCCGGGAGTGTTTGATGGGACCGTGTAGAGGAATAATCACACTGTGTCTGACCCCGGGAGCGTGTGATGGGACGGCGTGGAGGGAGATTCACTCTGTGTCTGACCCCGGGAGTGTGTGATGGGACCGTGTAGAGGAATAATCACTCTGTGTCTGACCCAGGGATTGTATGATGGGACGGTGCGGAGGGAGATTCAGTCTGTGTCTGACCCCGGGAGTGTGTGATGGGACCGTGTAGTGGAATAATCAGTCTGTGTCTGATCCGGGAGTGTGTGTTGGTGCGGTGTGGAGGGAGATTCAGTCTGTGTCTTACCCCGGGAGTGTGTGATGTGACGGTGTGGAGGGAGATTCACTCTGTGTCTGACCCCGGCAGTGTTTGATGGTACCGTGTAGAGGAATAATCTCTCTGTGTCTGACCCCGGGAGTGTGTGATTGGACGGTGAGGATTGAGACTCACTCTGTGTCTGACCCCGGGAGAGTTTGATGGGGGCGCGTAGAGGAATAATCACGCTGTTTCTGACCCCGGGAATGTTTGATGGGACCGTGTAGAGGAATAATCACTCTGTGTCTGACACCGGGAGTGTGTGATGGGACGGCGTGGAGGGAGATTCACTCTGTGTCTGACCCCGGGAGAGTTTGATGGGGCCGCGCAGAGGAATAATCACTCTGTTTCTGACCCGGCGAATGTTTGATGGGACCGCGTAGAGGAATATTCACTCTGTGTCTGACCCCGGGAGTGTGTGATGGAACAATGTAGAGGAATAATCCCTGTGTGTCTGACCCTGGGAGTGTGTGATGGGACTGTGTGGAAGGAGATTCACACTGTGTCTGACGCCGGGAGTGTTTGTTGGAACCATGTAGAGGAATAATCACTCTGTGTTTGATCACGGGAGTGTGTGATGGAACGGTGTGGAGGGAGATTCACTCTGTGTCTGACCCCGGGATTGTTTGATTGGACCGTGTAGAGGAAAAATCCCTCTGTCTGACCTCGGGAGTGTGTGATGGGACGGTGTGGAGGGAGATTCACTCTGTGTCTGACCCCGGGACAGTTTGATGGGACCGTGTAGAGGAATAATCACTGTGCGTCTGACCCCGGCAGAATGTGATGGGACAGTGTTGAAGGAGATTCACCCTGTGTCTGACACCGGGAGAGTGTGATGGTACCGTGTAGAGGAACAATCACTCTGTGTCTGACCACGGAAGAGTTTGATGTGACCTTGTAGAGGAATAATGACTCTGCGTCTGACACCGGGATTGTTTGATGGTACCGTGTAGAGTAATAATCTCTCTGTGTCTGACCACGGGAGTGTTTGACGGTACCGTGTAGAGGAATAATCCCTCTGTATCTGACCCTGGGAGTGTGTGATTGGACGGTGTGGAGGGAGATTCACTCTGTGTCTGACCCCGGGAGTGTTTGATGGGACCGTGTAGAGGAATAATCCCTCTGTGTCTGACCCTGGGAGTGTGTGATGGGACTGTGTGGAAGGAGATTCACACTGTGTCTGACCCCGGGAGTGTTTGATGGAAACATGTAGAGGAAAAATCACTCTGTCTGACCTCGGGAGTGTGTGATGGGACGGTGTGGAGGGAGATTCACTCTGTGTCTAACCCCGGGAGAGTGTGATGGGCGGTGTAGAGGAATAATCACTCTGTGGCTGACGCCGGGAGTGTTTGATGGGACCGTGTAGAGGAATAATCACTCTGTGTCTGACCCCGGGAGTGTATGATGGGACGGTGTGGATATAAATTCACTGTGTCTGACCCCGGGAGTGATTGATGGGACCGTGTAGAGGAATAATCACTCTGTGTCTGACCACGGGAGTGTGTGATGGGACGGTGTGTAGGGAGATTCACTCTGTGTCTGACCCCGGGAGAGTGTGATGGGCGGTGTAGAGGAATAATCACTCTGTGTCTGACCACCGGGATCGTTTGATGGGACCGTGTAGAGGAATAATCACTCTGTGTCTGACCCCGGGAGAGTTTGATGGGGCCGCGTAGAGGAATAATCACTCTGTTTCTGACCCCGGGAATGTTTGATGGGACCGTGTAGAGGAATAATCACTCTGTGTCTGACACCGGGTGTGTGTGATGGGACCGTGTAGAGGAATAATCACACTGCGTCTGTCCACGGGATTGTGTGATGGGACGGTGTGAGGGAGATTCACTCTGCGTCTGACCCCGGGAGTTTTTGATGGGACCGTGTAGAGGAATAATCACTCTGTGTCTGACCACGGGAGTGTGTGATGGGACGGTGCAGAGGAATTATCACTCTGTGTCTGACCACCGGGATCGTTTGATGGGACCGTGTAGAGGAATAATCACTCTGTGTCTGACCCCGGGAGAGTTTGATGGGGCCGCGTAGAGGAATAATCACTCTGTTTCTGACCCCGGGAATGCTTGATGGGACCGTGTAGAGGAATAATCACTCTGTGTCTGACACCGGGAGTGTGTGATGGGACCGTGTAGAGGAATAATCACACTGTGTCTGACCACGGGATTGTGTGATGGGACGGTGTGAGGGAGATTCACTCTGCGTCTGACCCCGGGAGTTTTTGATGGGACCGTGTAGAGGAATAATCACTCTGTGTCTGACCCTGGGAGTGTTTGATGGTACCGTGTCGAGGAATAATCACTCTGTGTCTGACCCCGGGAGAGTTTGATGGGGCCGCGTAGAGGAATAATCACTCTTTTTCTGACCGCGGGAATGTTTGCTGGGACAGTGTAGAGGAATAATCACTCTGTGTCTGAACCCGGGTGTGTGTGATGGGACGGCGTGGAGGGAGATTCACTGTGTGTCTGACCCCGGGAGTGTTTGATGGGACCGTGTAGAGGAAAAATCACTGTGTGTCTGACCCCGGCAGAGTGTGATGGGACAGTGTTGAAGGAGATTCACCCTGTGTCTGACACCGGGAGAGTGTAATGGTACCGTGTAGAGGAATAATCTCTCTGTGTCTGACCAGGGAAGAATTTGATGAGACCTTGTAGAGGAATAAGGACTCTGTGTCTGACACCGGGATTGTTTGATGGGACCGTGTAGAGGAATAATCTCTGTGTCTGACCCCGGGAGTGTTTGATGGTACCGTGTAGAGGAATAATCTCTCTGTGTCTGACCCCGGGAGAGTGTGATGGGACGGTGTGGAGGGAGATTCAGTCTGTGTCTGACCCCGGGAGTGTTTGATGGGACCGTGTAGAGGAATAATCACACTGTGTCTGACCCCGGGAGCGTGTGATGGGACGGCGTGGAGGGAGATTCACTCTGTGTCTGACCCCGGGAGTGTGTGATGGGACCTTGTAGAGGAATAATCACACTGTGTCTGACCCAGGGATTGTATGATGGGACGGTGTGGAGGGAGATTCAGTCTGTGTCTGACCCCGGGAGTGTGTGATGGGACCGTGTACTGGAATAATCAGTCTGTGTCTGATCCGGGAGTGTGTGATGTGACGGTGTGGAGGGAGATTCACTCTGTGTCTGACCCCGGGAGAGTTTGATGGGGGCGCGTAGAGGAATAATCACGCTGTTTCTGACCCCGGGAATGTTTGATGGGACCGTGTAGAGGAATAATCACTCTGTGTCTGACACCGGGAGTGTGTGATGGGACGGCGTGGAGGGAGATTCACTCTGTGTCTGACCCCGGGAGAGTTTGATGGGGCCGCGCAGAGGAATAATCACTGTTTCTGACCCGGCGAATGTTTGATGGGACCGCGTAGAGGAATATTCACTCTGTGTCTGACCCCGGGAGTGTGTGATGGAACAATGTAGAGGAATAATCCCTGTGTGTCTGACCCTGGGAGTGTGTGATGGGACTGTGTGGAAGGAGATTCACACTGTGTCTGACGCCGGGAGTGTTTGTTGGAACCATGTAGAGGAATAATCACTCTGTGTTTGACCACGGGAGTGTGTGATGGAACGGTGTGGAGGGAGATTCACTCTGTGTCTGACCCCGGGATTGTTTGATTGGACCGTGTAGAGGAAAAATCCCTCTGTCTGACCTCGGGAGTGTGTGATGGGACGGTGTGGAGGGAGATTCACTCTGTGTCTAACCCCGGGAGAGTGTGATGGGCGGTGTAGAGGAATAATCACTCTGTGGCTGACCCCGGGAGTGTTTGATGGGACCGTGTAGAGGAATAATCACGCTGTGTCTGACCACGGGAGTGTGTGATGGGACGGTGTGTAGGGAGATTCACTCTGTGTCTGACCCCGGGAGAGTGTGATGGGCGGTGTAGAGGAATAATCACTGTGTCTGACCACCGGGATCGTTTGATGGGACCGTGTAGAGGAATCATCACTCTGTGTCTGTCCGCGGGAGTGTGTGATGGGACGGCGTAGAGGGAGATTCACTCTGTGTCTGACCCCGGGACAGTTTGATGGGACCGTGTAGAGGAATAATCCCTCTGTATCTGACCCTGGGAGTGTGTGATTGGACGGTGTGGAGGGAGATTCACTCTGTGTCTGACCCCGGGAGTGTTTGATGGGACCGTGTAGAGGAATAATCCCTCTGTGTCTGACCCTGGGAGTGTGTGATGGGACTGTGTGGAAGGAGATTCACACTGTGTCTGACCCCGGGAGTGTTTGATGGAAACATGTAGAGGAATAATCACTCTGTGTTTGACCACGGGAGTGTGTGATGGAACGGTGTGGAGGGAGATTCACTCTGTGTCTGACCCCGGGATTGTTTGATTGGACCGTGTAGAGGAAAAATCACTCTGTCTGACCTCGGGAGTGTGTGATGGGACGGTGTGGAGGGAGATTCACTCTGTGTCTAACCCCGGGAGAGTGTGATGGGCGGTGTAGAGGAATAATCACTCTGTGGCTGACGCCGGGAGTGTTTGATGGGACCGTGTAGAGGAATAATCACTCTGTGTCTGACCCCGGGAGTGTATGATGGGACGGTGTGGATATAAATTCACTGTGTCTGACCCCGGGAGTGATTGATGGGACCGTGTAGAGGAATAATCACTCTGTGTCTGACCAAGGGAGTGTGTGATGGGACGGTGTGTAGGGAGATTCACTCTGTGTCTGACCCCGGGAGAGTGTGATGGGCGGTGTAGAGGAATAATCACTCTGTGTCTGACCACCGGGATCGTTTGATGGGACCGTGTAGAGGAATAATCACTATGTGTCTGACCCCGGGAGAGCTTGATGGGGCCGCGTAGAGGAATAATCACTCTGTTTCTGACCCCGGGAATGTTTGATGGGACCGTGTAGAGGAATAATCACTCTGTGTCTGACACCGGGTGTGTGTGATGGGACCGTGTAGAGGAATAATCACACTGCGTCTGTGCACGGGATTGTGTGATGGGACGGTGTGAGGGAGATTCACTCTGCGTCTGACCCCGGGAGTTTTTGATGGGACCGTGTAGAGGAATAATCACTCTGTGTCTGACCCTGGGAGTGTTTGATGGTACCGTGTCGAGGAATAATCACTCCGTGTCTGACCCCGGGAGAGTTTGATGGGGCCGCGTAGAGGAATAATCACTCTTTTTCTGACCGCGGGAAAGTTTGCTGGGACCGTGTAGAGGAATAATCACTCTGTGTCTGACCCCGGGTGTGTGTGATGGGACGGCGTGGAGGGAGATTCACTCTGTGTCTGACCCCGGGAGTGTTTGATGGGACCGTGTAGAGGAATAATCACTGTGTGTCTGACCCCGGCAGAGTGTGATGGGACAGTGTTGAAGGAGATTCACCCTGTGTCTGATACCGGGAGAGTGTAATGGTACCGTGTAGAGGAATAATCTCTCTGTGTCTGACCAGGGAAGAGTTTGATGAGACCTTGTAGAGGAATAATGACTCTGTGTCTGACACCGGGAGAGTGTGATGGGACGGTGTGGAGGGATATTCAGTCTGTGTCTGACCCCGGGAGTGTGTGATGGGACCGTGTAGAGGAATAATCACTCTGTGTCTGAGCCAGGGATTGTATGATGGGACGGTGTGGAGGGAGATTCAGTCTGTGTCTCACCCCGGGAGTGTGTGATGGGACCGTGTAGAGGAATAATCAGTCTGTGTCTGATCCGGGAGTGTGTGTTGGTACGGTGTGGAGGGAGATTCAGTCTGTGTCTTACCCCGGGAGTGTGTGATGGGACGGTGTGGAGGGAGATTCACTCTGTGTCTGACCCCGGCAGTGTTTGATGGTACCGTGTAGAGGAATAATCACACTGTGTCTGACCCCGGGAGCGTGTGATGGGACGGCGTGGAGGGAGATTCACTCTGTGTCTGACCCCGGGAGTGTGTGATGGGACCGTGTAGAGGAATAATCACTCTGTGTCTGACCCAGGGATTGTATGATGGGACGGTGTGGAGGGAGATTCAGTCTGTGTCTGACCCCGGGAGTGTGTGATGGGACCGTGTAGAGGAATAATCAGTCTGTGTCTGATCCGGGAGTGTGTGTTGGTACGGTGTGGAGGGAGATTCAGTCTGTGTCTTACCCCGGGGTTGTGTGATGGGACGGTGTGGAGGGAGATTCACTCTGTGTCTGACCCCGGCAGTGTTTGATGGTACCGTGTAGAGGAATAATCTCTCTGTGTCTGACCCCTGGAGTGTGTGATTGGACGGTGAGGATTGAGATTCACTCTGTGTCTGACCCCTGGAGAGTTTGATGGGGGCGCGTAGAGGAATAATCACGCTGTTTCTGACCCCGGGAATGTTTGATGGGACCGTGTAGAGGAATAATCACTCTGTGTCTGACACCGTGAGTGTGTGATGGGACGGCGTGGAGGGAGATTCACTCTGTGTCTGACCCCGGGAGAGTTTGATGGGGCCGCGCAGAGGAATAATCACTCTGTTTCTGACCCCGCGAATGTTTGATGGGACCGAGTAGAGGAATATTCACTCTGTGTCTGACCCCGGGAGTGTGTGATGGAACAATGTAGAGGAATAATCCCTGTGTGTCTGACCCTGGGAGTGTGTGATGGGACTGTGTGGAAGGAGATTCACACTGTGTCTGACCCCGGGAGTGTTTGATGGAACCATGTAGAGGAATAATCACTCTGTGTCTGACCCCGGGATTGTTTGATTGGACCGTGTAGAGGAAAAATCCCTCTGTCTGACCTCGGGAGTGTGTGATGGGACGGTTTGGAGGGAGATTCACTCTGTGTCTAACCCCGGGAGAGTGTGATGGGCGGTGTAGAGGAATAATCACTCTGTGGCTGACCCCGGGAGTGTTTGATGGGACCGTGTAGGGGAATAATCACTCTGTGTCTGACCCCGAGAGTGTATGATGGGACGGTGTGGATATAAATTCACTGTGTCTGACCCCGGGAGTGAGTGATGGGACCGTGTAGAGGAATAATCACTCTGTGTCTGACCACGGGAGTGTGTGATGGGACGGTGTGTAGGGAGATTCACTCTGTGTCTGACCCCGGGAGAGTGTGATAGGCGGTGTAGAGGAATAATCACTCTGTGTCTGACCACCGGGATCGTTTGATGGGACCGTGTAGAGGAATAATCACTCTGTGTCTGACCCCTGGAGAGTTTGATGGGGCCGCGTAGAGGAATAATCACTCTGTTTCTGACCCCGGGAATGTTTGATGGGACCGTGTAGAGGAATAATCACTCTGTGACTGACACCGGGAGTGTGTGATGGGACCGTGTAGAGGAATAATCACACTGTGTCTGACCACGGGATTGTGTGATGGGACGGTGTGAGGGAGATTCACTCTGCGTCTGACCCCGGGAGTTTTCGATGGGACCGTGTAGAGGAATAATCACTCTGTGTCTGACCCTGGGAGTGTTTGATGGTACCTTGTCGAGGAATAATCACTCTGTGTCTGACCCCGGGAGAGTTTGATGGGGCCGCGTAGAGGAATAATCACTCTTTTTCTGACCGCGGGAATGTTTGCTGGACCGTGTAGAGGAATAATCACTCTGTGTCTGACCCCGGGTGTGTGTGATGGGACGGCGTGGAGGGAGATTCACTCTGTGTCTGACCCCGGGAGTGTTTGATGGGACCGTGTAGAGGAATAATCACTGTGTGTCTGACCCCGGCAGAGTGTGATGGGACAGTGTTGAAGGAGATTCACCCTGAGTCTGACACCGGGAGAGTGTAATGGTACCGTGTAGAGGAATAATCTCTCTGTGTCTGACCAGGGAAGAGTTTGATGAGACCTTGTAGAGGAATAATGACTCTGTGTCTGACACCGGGATTGTTTGATGGGACCGTGTAGAGGAATAATCTCTCTGTGTCTGACCCCGGGAGTGTTTGATGGTACCGTGTAGAGGAATAATCTCTCTGTGTCTGACCCCGGGAGAGTGTGATGGGACGGTGTGGAGGGAGAGTCAGTCTGTGTCTGACCCCGGGAGTGTTTGATGGACCGTGTAGAGGAATAATCACACTGTGTCTGACCCCGGGAGCGTGTGATGGGACGGCGTGGAGGGAGATTCACTCTGTGTCTGACCCCGGGAGTGTGTGATGGGACCGTGTAGAGGAATAATCACTCTGTGTCTGACTCAGGGATTGTATGATGGGACGGTGTGGAGGGAGATTCAGTCTGTGTCTGACCCCGGGAGTGTTTGATGGGACCGTGTAGAGGAATAATCACTCTGTGTCTGACCACGGGAGTGTGTGATGGGACGGTGTGTAGGGAGATTCACTCTGTGTCTGACCCCGGCAGTGTTTGATGGTACCGTGTAGAGGAATAATCTCTGTGTCTGACCCCGGGAGTGTGTGATTGGACGGTGAGGATTGAGACTCACTCTGTGTCTGACCCCGGGAGAGTTTGATGGGGGCGCGTAGAGGAATAATCACGCTGTTTCTGACCCCGGGAATGTTTGATGGGACCGTGTAGAGGAATAATCACTCTGTGTCTGACACCGGGAGTGTGTGATGGGACGGCGTGGAGGGAGATTCACTCTGTGTCTGACCCCGGGAGAGTTTGATGGGGCCGCGCAGAGGAATAATCACTCTGTTTCTGACCCGGCGAATGTTTGATGGGACCGCGTAGAGGAATATTCACTCTGTGTCTGACCCCGGGAGTGTGTGATGGAACAATATAGAGGAATAATCCCTGTGTGTCTGACCCTGGGAGTGTGTGATGGGACTGTGTGGAAGGAGATTCACACTGTGTCTGACGCCGGGAGTGTTTGTTGGAACCATGTAGAGGAATAATCACTCTGTGTTTGACCACGGGAGTGTGTGATGGAACGGTGAGGAGGGAGATTCACTCTGTGTCTGACCCCGGGATTGTTTGATTGGACCGTGTAGAGGAAAAATCCCTCTGTCTGACCTCGGGAGTGTGTGATGGGACGGTGTGGAGGGAGATTCACTCTGTGTCTAACCCCGGGAGAGTGTGATGGGCGGTGTAGAGGAATAATCACTCTGTGGCTGACCCCGGGAGTGTTTGATGGGACCGTGTAGAGGAATAATCACGCTGTGTCTGACCACGGGAGTGTGTGATGGGACGGTGTGTAGGGAGATTCACTCTGTGTCTGACCCCGGGAGAGTGTGATGGGCGGTGTAGAGGAATAACCACTCTGTGTCTGACCACCGGGATCGTTTGATGGGACCGTGTAGAGGAATAATCACTCTGTGTCTGACCCCTGGAGAGTTTGATGGGGCCGCGTAGAGGAATAATCACTCTGTTTCTGACCCCTGGAATGTTTGATGGGACCTTGTAGAGGAATAATCACTCTGTGTCTGACACCGGGAGTGTGTGATGGGACCGTGTAGAGGAATAATCACACTGTGTCTGACCACGGGATTGTGTGATGGGACGGTGTAGAGGAATAATCACTCTGTGTCTGACCCCGGGAGAGTTTGATGGGGCCGCGTAGAGGAATAATCACTCTTTTTCCAACCGCGGGAATGTTTGCTGGGACCGTGTAGAGGAATAATCACTCTGTGTCTGACCCCGGGTGTGTGTGATGGGACGGCGTGGAGGGAGATTCACTCTGTGTCTGACCCCGGCAGTGTTTGATGGTACCGTGTAGAGGAATAATCTCTCTGTGTCTGACCCCGGGAGTGTGTGATTGGACGATGAGGATTGAGATTCACTCTGTGTCTGACCCCGGGAGAGTTTGATGGGGGCGCGTAGAGGAATAATCACGCTGTTTCTGACCCCGGGAATGTTTGATGGGACCGTGTAGAGGAATAATCACTCTGTGTCTGACACCGGGAGTGTGTGATGGGACGGCGTGGAGGGAGATTCACTCTGTGTCTGACCCCGGGAGAGTTTGATGGGGCCGCGCAGAGGAATAATCACTCTGTTTCTGACCCCGCGAATGTTTGATGGGACCGCGTAGAGGAATATTCACTCTGTGTCTGACCCCGAAAGTGTGTGATGGAACAATGTAGAGGAATAATCCCTGTGTGTCTGACCCTGGGAGTGTGTGATGGGACTGTGTGGAAGGAGATTCACACTGTGTCTGACCCCGGGAGTGTTTGATGGAACCGTGTAGAGGAAAAATCCCTCTGTCTGACCTCGGGAGTGTGTGATGGGACGGTGTGGAGGGAGATTCACTCTGTTTCTAACCCCGGGAGAGTGTGATGGGCGGTGTAGAGGAATAATCACTCTGTGGCTGACCCCGGGATTGTTTGATGGGACCGTGTAGGGGAATATTCACTCTGTGTCTGACCCCGAGAGTGTATGATGGGACGGTGTGGATATAAATTCACTGTGTCTGACCCCGGGAGTGAGTGATGGGACCGTGTAGAGGAATAATCACTCTGTGTCTGACCACGGGATTGTGAGATGGGACGGTGTGTAGGGAGATTCACTCTGTGTCTGACCCCGGGAGAGTGTGATGGGCGGTGTAGAGGAATAACCACTCTGTGTCTGACCACCGGGATCGTTTGATGGGACCGTGTAGAGGAATAATCACTCTGTGTCTGACCCCTGGAGAGTTTGATGGGGCCGCGTAGAGGAATAATCACTCTGTTTCTGACCCCTGGAATGTTTGATGGGACCTTGTAGAGGAATAATCACTCTGTGTCTGACACCGGGAGTGTGTGATGGGACCGTGTAGAGGAATAATCACACTGTGTCTGACCACGGGATTGTGTGATGGGACGGTGTAGAGGAATAATCACTCTGTGTCTGACCCCGGGAGAGTTTGATGGGGCCGCGTAGAGGAATAATCACTCTTTTTCCAACCGCGGGAATGTTTGCTGGGACCGTGTAGAGGAATAATCACTCTGTGTCTGACCCCGGGTGTGTGTGATGGGACGGCGTGGAGGGAGATTCACTCTGTGTCTGACCCCGGGAGTTTTTGATGGGACCGTGTAGAGGAATAATCACTGTGTGTCTGACCCCGGCAGAGTGTGATGGGACAGTGTTGAAGGAGATTCACCCTGTGTCTGACACCGGGAGAGTGTAATGGTACCGTGTAGAGGAATAATCTCTCTGTGTCTGACCCAGGGATTGTATGATGGGACGGTGTGGAGGGAGATTCAGTCTGTGTCTGACCCCGGGAGTGTGTGATGGGACCGTGTAGAGGAATAATCAGTCTGTGTCTGATCCGGGAGGGTGTGTTGGTACGGTGTGGAGGGAGATTCAGTCTGTGTCTTACCCCGGGAGTGTGTGATGGGACGGTGTGGAGGGAGATTCACTCTGTGTCTGACCCCGGCAGTGTTTGATGGTACCGTGTAGAGGAATAATCACTCTGTGGCTGACCCCGGGAGTGTTTGATGGGACGGTGTGGATATAAATTCACTGTGTCTGACCCCGGGAATGTGCGATGGGCGGTGTAGAGGAATAATCACTCTGTGTCTGACCCCGGGAGAGTGTGATGGGACCGTGTAGAGGAATAATCAGTCTGTGTCTGATCCGGGAGTGTGTGTTGGTACGGTGTGGAGGGAGATTCAGTCTGTGTCTTACCCCGGGAGTGTGTGATGGGACGGTGTGGAGGGAGATTCACTCCGTGTCTGACCCCGGCAGTGTTTGATGGTACCGTGTAGAGGAATAATCTCTCTGTGTCTGACCCCGGGAGTGTGTGATTGGACGATGAGGATTGAGATTCACTCTGTGTCTGACCACGGGAGAGTTTGATGGGGGCGCGTAGAGGAATAATCACGCTGTTTCTGACCCCGGGAATGTTTGATGGGACCGTGTAGAGGAATAATCACTCTGTGTCTGACACCGGGAGTGTGTGATGGGACGGCGTGGAGGGAGATTCACTCTGTGTCTGACCCCGGGAGAGTTTGATGGGGCCGCGCAGAGGAATAATCACTCTGTTTCTGACCCCGCGAATGTTTGATGGGACCGCGTAGAGGAATATTCACTCTGTGTCTGACCCCGAAAGTGTGTGATGGAACAATGTAGAGGAATAATCCCTGTGTGTCTGACCCTGGGAGTGTGTGATGGGACTGTGTGGAAGGAGATTCACACTGTGTCTGACCCCGGGAGTGTTTGATGGAACCGTGTAGAGGAAAAATCCCTCTGTCTGACCTCGGGAGTGTGAGATGGGACGGTGTGTAGGGAGATTCACTCTGTGTCTGACCCCGGGAGAGTGTGATGGGCGGTGTAGAGGAATAACCACTCTGTGTCTGACCACCGGGATCGTTTGATGGGACCGTGTAGAGGAATAATCACTCTGTGTCTGACCCCTGGAGAGTTTGATGGGGCCGCGTAGAGGAATAATCGCTCTGTTTCTGACCCCTGGAATGTTTGATGGGACCGTGTAGAGGAATAATCACTCTGTGTCTGACACCGGGAGTGTGTGATGGGACCGTGTAGAGGAATAATCACACTGTGTCTGACCACGGGATTGTGTGATGGGACGGTGTAGAGGAATAATCACTCTGTGTCTGACCCCGGGAGAGTTTGATGGGGCCGCGTAGAGGAATAATCACTCTTTTTCTAACCGCGGGAATGTTTGCTGGGACCGTGTAGAGGAATAATCACTCTGTGTCTGACCCCGGGTGTGTGTGATGGGACGGCGTGGAGGGAGATTCACTCTGTGTCTGACCCCGGGAGTTTTTGATGGGACCGTGTAGACGAATAATCACTGTGTGTCTGACTCCGGCAGAGTGTGATGGGACAGTGTTGAAGGAGATTCACCCTGTGTCTGACACCGGGAGAGTGTAATGGTACCGTGTAGAGGAATAATCTCTCTGTGTCTGACCCCGGGAGTGTGTGATTGGACGATGAGGATTGAGATTCACTCTGTGTCTGACCACGGGAGAGTTTGATGGGGGCGCGTAGAGGAATAATCACGCTGTTTCTGACCCCGGGAATGTTTGATGGGACCGTGTAGAGGAATAATCACTCTGTGTCTGACCCCGGGTGTGTGTGATGGGACGGCGTGGAGGGAGATTCACTCTGTGTCTGACCCCGGGAGTGTGTGATGGGACCGTATAGAGGAATAATAAGTCTGTGTCTGATCCGGGAGTGTGTGTTGGTACGGTGTGGAGGGAGATTCAGTCTGTGTCTTACCCCGGGAGTGTGTGATGGGACGGTGTGGAGGGAGATTCACTCTGTGTCTGACCCCGGCAGTGTTTGATGGTACCGTGTAGAGGAATAATCTCTCTGTGTCTGACCCCGGGAGTGTGTGATTGGACGATGAGGATTGAGATTCACTCTGTGTCTGACCCCGGGAGAGTTTGATGGGGGCGCGTAGAGGAATAATCACGCTGTTTCTGACCGCGGGAATGTTTGATGGGACCGTGTAGAGGAATAATCACTCTGTGTCTGACACCGGGAGTGTGTGATGGGACGGCGTGGAGGGAGATTCACTCTGTGTCTGACCCCGGGAGAGTTTGATGGGGCCGCGCAGAGGAATAATCACTCTGTTTCTGACCCCGCGAATGTTTGATGGGACCGCGTAGAGGAATATTCACTCTGTGTCTGACCCCGAAAGTGTGTGATGGAACAATGTAGAGGAATAATCCCTGTGTGTCTGACCCTGGGAGTGTGTGATGGGACTGTGTGGAAGGAGATTCACACTGTGTCTGACCCCGGGAGTGTTTGATGGAACCGTGTAGAGGAAAAATCCCTCTGTCTGACCTCGGGAGTGTGTGATGGGACGGTGTGGAGGGAGATTCACTCTGTTTCTAACCCCGGGAGAGTGTGATGGGCGGTGTAGAGGAATAATCACTCTGTGGCTGACCCCGGGATTGTTTGATGGGACCGTGTAGGGGAATATTCACTCTGTGTCTGTCCCCGAGAGTGTATGATGGGACGGTGTGGATATAAATTCACTGTGTCTGACCCCGGGAGTGAGTGATGGGACCGTGTAGAGGAATAATCACTCTGTGTCTGACCACGGGATTGTGAGATGGGACGGTGTGTAGGGAGATTCACTCTGTGTCTGACCCCGGGAGAGTGTGATGGGCGGTGTAGAGGAATAACCACTCTGTGTCTGACCACCGGGATCGTTTGATGGGACCGTGTAGAGGAATAATCACTCTGAGTCTGACCCCTGGAGAGTTTGATGGGGCCGCGTAGAGGAATAATCACTCTGTTTCTGACCCCTGGAATGTTTGATGGGACCTTGTAGAGGAATAATCACTCTGTGTCTGACACCGGGAGTGTGTGATGGGACCGTGTAGAGGAATAATCACACTGTGTCTGACCACGGGATTGTGTGATGGGACGGTGTAGAGGAATAATCACTCTGTGTCTGACCCCGGGAGAGTTTGATGGGGCCGCGTAGAGGAATAATCACTCTTTTTCCAACCGCGGGAATGTTTGCTGGGACCGTGTAGAGGAATAATCACTCTGTGTCTGACCCCGGGTGTGTGTGATGGGACGGCGTGGAGGGAGATTCACTCTGTGTCTGACCCCGGGAGTTTTTGATGGGACCGTGTAGAGGAATAATCACTGTGTGTCTGACCCCGGCAGAGTGTGATGGGACAGTGTTGAAGGAGATTCACCCTGTGTCTGACACCGGGAGAGTGTAATGGTACCGTGTAGAGGAATAATCTCTCTGTGTCTGACCCAGGGATTGTATGATGGGACGGTGTGGAGTGAGATTCAGTCTGTGTCTGACCCCGGGAGTGTGTGATGGGACCGTGTAGAGGAATAATCAGTCTGTGTCTGATCCGGGAGGGTGTGTTGGTACGGTGTGGAGGGAGATTCAGTCTGTGTCTTACCCCGGGAGTGTGTGATGGGACGGTGTGGAGGGAGATTCACTCTGTGTCTGACCCCGGCAGTGTTTGATGGTACCGTGTAGAGGAATAATCACTCTGTGGCTGACCCCGGGAGTGTTTGATGGGACGGTGTGGATATAAATTCACTGTGTCTGACCCCGGGAATGTGCGATGGGCGGTGTAGAGGAATAATCACTCTGTGTCTGACCCCGGGAGAGTGTGATGGGACGGTGTGGAGGGAGATTCACTCCGTGTCTGACCCCGGCAGTGTTTGATGGTACCGTGTAGAGGAATAATCTCTCTGTGTCTGACCCCGGGAGTGTGTGATTGGACGATGAGGATTGAGATTCACTCTGTGTCTGACCACGGGAGAGTTTGATGGGGGCGCGTAGAGGAATAATCACGCTGTTTCTGACCCCGGGAATGTTTGATGGGACCGTGTAGAGGAATAATCACTCTGTGTCTGACACCGGGAGTGTGTGATGGGACGGCGTGGAGTGAGATTCACTCTGTGTCTGACCCCGGGAGAGTTTGATGGGGCCGCTCAGAGGAATAATCACTCTGTTTCTGACCCCGCGAATGTTTGATGGGACCGCGTAGAGGAATATTCACTCTGTGTCTGACCCCGAAAGTGTGTGATGGAACAATGTAGAGGAATAATCCCTGTGTGTCTGACCCTGGGAGTGTGTGATGGGACTGTGTGGAAGGAGATTCACACTGTGTCTGACCCCGGGAGTGTTTGATGGAACCGTGTAGAGGAAAAATCCCTCTGTCTGACCTCGGGAGTGTGTGATGGGACGGTGTGGAGGGAGATTCACTCTGTTTCTAACCCCGGGAGAGTGTGATGGGCGGTGTAGAGGAATAATCACTCTGTGGCTGACCCCGGGATTGTTTGATGGGACCGTGTAGGGGAATAATCACTCTGTGTCTGACCCCGAGAGTGTATGATGGGACGGTGTGGATATAAATTCACTGTGTCTGACCCCGGGAGTGAGTGATGGGACCGTGTAGAGGAATAATCACTCTGTGTCTGACCACGGGAGTGTGAGATGGGACGGTGTGTAGGGAGATTCACTCTTTGTCTGACCCCGGGAGAGTGTGATGGGCGGTGTAGAGGAATAACCACTCTGTGTCTGACCACCGGGATCGTTTGATGGGACCGTGTAGAGGAATAATCACTCTGTGTCTGACCCCTGGAGAGTTTGATGGGGCCGCGTAGAGGAATAATCGCTCTGTTTCTGACCCCTGGAATGTTTGATGGGACCGTGTAGAGGAATAATCACTCTGTGTCTGACACCGGGAGTGTGTGATGGGACCGTGTAGAGGAATAATCACAATGTGTCTGACCACGGGATTGTGTGATGGGACGGTGTAGAGGAATAATCACTCTGTGTCTGACCCCGGGAGAGTTTGATGGGGCCGCGTAGAGGAATAATCACTCTTTTTCTAACCGCGGGAATGTTTGCTGGGACCGTGTAGAGGAATAATCACTCTGTGTCTGACCCCGGGTGTGTGTGATGGAACGGCGTGGAAGGAGATTCACTCTGTGTCTGACCCCGGGAGTTTTTGAAGGGACCGTGTAGAGGAATAATCACTGTGTGTCTGACTCCGGCAGAGTGTGATGGGACAGTGTTGAAGGAGATTCACCCTGTGTCTGACACCGGGAGAGTGTAATGGTACCGTGTAGAGGAATAATCTCTCTGTGTCTGACCCAGGGATTGTATGATGGGACGGTGTGGAGGGAGATTCAGTCTGTGTCTGACCCCGGGAGTGTGTGATGGGACCGTGTAGAGGAATAATCAGTCTGTGTCTGATCCGGGAGTGTGTGTTGGTACGGTGTGGAGGGAGATTCAGTCTGTGTCTTACCCCGGGAGTGTGTGATGGGACGGTGTGGAGGGAGATTCACTCTGTGTCTGACCCCGGCAGTGTTTGATGGTACCGTGTAGAGGAATAATCACTCTGTGGCTGACCCCGGGAGTGTTTGATGGGACGGTGTGGATATAAATTCACTGTGTCTGACCCCGGGAGTGTGTGATGGGCGGTGTAGAGGAATAATCACTCTGTGTCTGACCCCGGGAGAGTGTGATGGGCGGTGTAGAGGAATAATCACTCAGTGTCTGACCACCGGGATCGTTTGATGGGACCGTGTAGAGGAATAATCACTCTGTGTCTGACCCCGGGAGAATTTGATGGGGCCGCGTAGAGGAATAATCACTCTGTTTCTGACCCCGGGAATGTTTGATGGGACCGTGTAGAGGAATAATCACTCTGTGTCTGACACCGGGAGTGTGTGATGGGACCGTGTAGAGGAATAATCACACTGTGTCTGACCACGGGATTGTGTGATGGGACGGTGTGAGGGAGATTCACTCTGCGTCTGACCCCGGGAGTTTTTGATGGGACCGTGTAGAGGAATAATCACTCTGTGTCTGAACCTGGGAGTGTTGGATGGTACCGTGTCGAGGAATAATCACTCTGTGTCTGACCCCGGGAGAGTTTGATGGGGCCGCGTAGAGGAATAATCACTCTTTTTCTGACCGCGGGAATGTTTGCTGGGACCGTGTAGAGGAATAATCACTCTGTGTCTGAACCCGGGTGTGTGTGATGGGACGGCGTGGAGGGAGATTCACTCTGTGTCTGACCCCGGGAGTGTTTGATGGGACCGTGTAGAGGAATAATCACTTTGTGTCTGACCCCGACAGAGTGTGATGGGACAGTGTTGAAGGAGATTCACCCTGTGTCTGACACCGGGAGAGTGTAATGGTACCGTGTAGAGGAATAATCTCTCTGTGTCTGACCAGGGAAGAGTTTGATGAGACCTTGTAGAGGAATAATGACTCTGTGTCTGACACCGGGATTGTTTGATGGGACCGTGTAGAGGAATAATCTCTCTGTGTCTGACCCCGGGAGTGTTTGATGGTACCGTGTAGAGGAATAATCTCTCTGTGTCTGACCCCGGGAGAGTGTGATGGGACGGTGTAGAGGGAGATTCAGTCTGTGTCTGACCCCGGGAGTGTTTGATGGGACCGTGTAGAGGAATAATCACACTGTGTCTGACCCCGGGAGCGTGTGATGGGACGGCGTGGAGGGAGATTCACTCTGTGTCTGACCCAGGGAGTGTGTGATGGGACCGTGTAGAGGAATAATCACTCTGTGTCTGACACAGGGATTGTATGATGGGACGGTGTGGAGGGAGATTCAGTCTGTGTCTGACCCCGAGAGTGTGTGATGGGACCGTGTAGAGGAATAATCAGTCTGTGTCTGATCCGGGAGTGTGTGTTGGTACGGTGTGGAGGGAGATTCAGTCTGTGTCTTACCCCGGGAGTGTGTGATGGGACGGTGTGGAGGGAGATTCACTCTGTGTCTGACCCCGGCAGTGTTTGATGGTACCGTGTAGAGGAATAATCTCACTGTGTCTGACCCCGGGAGTGTTTGATGGGACCGTGTAGAGGAATAATCAGTCTGTGTCTGACCCGGGAGTGTGTGATGGGACGATTTGGAGCGAGATTCACACTGTGTCTGACCCCGGGAGTGTTTGATGGGACCGTGTAGAGGAATAATCACTCTGTGTCTGACCACGGGAGTGTGTGATGGGACGGTGTGTAGGGAGATTCACTCTGTGTCTGACCCCGGGAGTGTGTGATGGGCGGTGTAGAGGAATAATCACTCTGTGTCTGACCACCGGGATCGTTTGATGGGACCGTGTAGAGGAATCATCACTCTGTGTCTGACCGCGGGAGTGTGTGATGGGACGGCGTAGAGGGAGATTCACTCTGTGTCTGACCCCGGGACTGTTTGATGGGACCGTGTAGAGGAATAATCACTGTGTGTCTGACCCCGGCAGAATGTGATGGGACAGCGTTGAAGGAGATTCACCCTGAGTCTGACACCGGGAGAGTGTGATGGTACCGTGTAGAGGAATAATCACTCTGTGTCTGACCACGGAAGAGTTTGATGTGACCTTGTAGATGAATAATGACTCTGCGTCTGACACCGGGATTGTTTGATGGGACCGTGTAGAGTAATAATCTCTCTGTGTCTGACCCCGGGAGTGTTTGACGGTAACGTGTAGAGGAATAATCCCTCTGTGTCTGACCCTGGGAGTGTGTGATTGGACGGTGTGGAGGGAGATTCACTCTGTGTCTGACCCCGGGAGTGTTTGATTGGACCGTGTAGAGGAATAATCCCTCTGTGTCTGACCCTGGGAGTGTGTGATGGGACTGTGTGGAAGGAGATTCACACTGTGTCTGACCCCGGGAGTGTTTGATGGAACCATGTAGAGAAATAATCACTCTGTGTTTGACCACGGGAGTGAGTGATGGAACGGTGTGGAGGGAGATTCACTCTGTGTCTGAACCCGGGATTGTTTGATTGGACCGTGTAGAGGAAAAATCACTCTGTCTGACCTCGGGAGTGTGTGACGGGACGGTGTGGAGGGAGATTCACTCTGTGTCTAACCCCGGGAGAGTGTGATGGGCGGTGTAGAGGAATAATCACTCTGTGGCTGACCCCGGGAGTGTTTGATGGGACGGTGTGGATATAAATTCACTGTGTCTGACCCCGTGAGTGATTGATGGGACCGTGTAGAGGAATAATCACTCTGTGTCTGACCACGGGAGTGTGTGATGGGACGGTGTGTAGGGAGATTCACTCTGTGTCTGACCCCGGGAGAGTGTGATGGGCGGTGTAGAGGAATTATCACTCTGTGTCTGACCACCGGGATCGTTTGATGGGACCGTGTAGAGGAATAATCACTCTGTGTCTGACCCCGGGAGAGTTTGATGGGGCCGCGTAGAGGAATAATCACTCTGTTTCTGACCCCGGGAATGTTTGATGGGACCGTGTAGAGGAATAATCACTGTGTGTCTGACACCGGGAGTGTGTGATGGGACCGTGTAGAGGAATAATCACACTGTGTCTGACCACGGGATTGAGTGATGGGACGGTGTGAGGGAGATTCACTCTGCGTCTGACCCCGGGAGTTTTTGATGGGACCGTGTAGAGGAATAATCACTCTGTGTCTGACCCTGGGAGTGTTTGATGGTACCGTGTCGAGGAATAATCACTCTGTGTCTGACCCCGGGAGAGTTTGATGGGGCCGCGTAGAGGAATAATCACTCTTTTTCTGACCGCGGGAATGTTTGCTGGGACAGTGTAGAGGAATAATCACTCTGTGTCTGAACCCGGGTGTGTGTGATGGGACGGCGTAGAGGGAGATTCACTCTGTGTCTGACCCCGGGAGTGTTTGATGGGACCGTGTAGAGGAAAAATCACTGTGTGTCTGACCCCGGCAGAGTGTGATGGGACAGTGTTGAAGGAGATTCACCCTGTGTCTGACACCGGGAGAGTGTAATGGTACCGTGTAGAGGAATAATCTCTCTGTGTCTGACCAGGGAAGAGTTTGATGAGACCTTGTAGAGGAATAATGACTCTGTGTCTGACACCGGGATTGTTTGATGGGACCGTGTAGAGGAATAATCTCTCTGTGTCTGACCCCGGGAGTGTTTGATGGTACCGTGTAGAGGAATAATCTCTCTGTGTCTGACCCCGGGAGAGTGTGATGGGACGGTGTGGAGGGAGATTCAGTCTGTGTCTGACCCCGGGAGTGTTTGATGGGACCGTGTAGAGGAATAATCACACTGTGTCTGACCCCGGGAGCGTGTGATGGGACGGCGTGGAGGGAGATTCACTCTGTGTCTGACCCCGGGAGTGTGTGATGGGACCGTGTAGAGGAATAATCACTCTGTGTCTGACCCAGGGATTGTATGATGGGACGGTGTGGAGGGAGATTCAGTCTGTGTCTGACCCCGGGAGTGTGTGATGGGACCGTGTAGTGGAATAATCAGTCTGTGTCTGATCCGGGAGTGTGTGTTGGTACGGTGTGGAGGGTGATTCAGTCTGTGTCTTACCTCGGGAGTGTGTGATGTGACGGTGTGGAGGGAGATTCACTCTGTGTCTGACCCCGGCAGTGTTTGATGGTACCGTGTAGAGGAATAATCTCTCTGTGTCTGACCCCGGGAGTGTGTGATGGGACGGCGTGGAGGGAGATTCACTCTGTGTCTGACCCCGGGAGAGTTTGATGGGGCCGCGCAGAGGAATAATCACTCTGTTTCTGACCCGGCGAATGTTTGATGGGACCGCGTAGAGGAATATTCACTCTGTGTCTGACCCCGTGAGTGATTGATGGGACCGTGTAGAGGAATAATCACTCTGTGTCTGACCCTGGGAGTGTGTGATGGGACTGTGTGGAAGGAGATTCACACTGTGTCTGACCCCGGGAGTGTTTGATGGAACCATGTAGAGGAATAATCACTCTGTGTTTGACCACGGGAGTGTGTGATGGAACGGTGTGGAGGGAGATTCACTCTGTGTCTGACCCCGGGATTGTTTGATTGGACCGTGTAGAGGAAAAATCCCTCTGTCTGACCTCGGGAGTGTGTGATGGGACGGTGTGGAGGGAGATTCACTCTGTGTCTAAACCCGGGAGAGTGTGATGGGCGGTGTAGAGGAATAATCACTCTGTGGCTGACCCCGGGAGTGTTTGATGGGACCGTGTAGAGGAATAATCACGCTGTGTCTGACCACGGGAGTGTGTGATGGGACGGTGTGTAGGGAGATTCACTCTGTGTCTGATCCCGGGAGAGTGTGATGGGCGGTGTAGAGGAATAATCACTGTGTCTGACCACCGGGATCGTTTGATGGGACCGTGTAGAGGAATCATCACTCTGTGTCTGTCCGCGGGAGTGTGTGATGGGACGGCGTAGAGGGAGATTCCCTCTGTGTCTGACCCCGGGACATTTTGATGGGACCGTGTAGAGGAATAATCACTGTGCGTCTGACCCCGGCAGAATGTGATGGGACAGTGTTGAAGGAGATTCACCCTGTGTCTGACACCGGGATTGTTTGATGGGACCGTGTAGAGGAATAATCTCTCTGTGTCTGACCCCGGGAGTGTTTGATGGTACCGTGTAGAGGAATAATCTCTCTGTGTCTGACCCCGGGAGAGTGTGATGGGACGGTGTGGAGGGAGATTCAGTCTGTGTCTGACCCCGGGAGTGTTTGATGGGACCGTGTAGAGGAATAATCACACTGTGTCTGACCCCGGGAGCGTGTGATGGGACGGCGTGGAGGGAGATTCACTCTGTGTCTGACCCCGGGAGTGTGTGATGGGACCGTGTAGAGGAATAATCACTCTGTGTCTGACCCAGGGATTGTATGATGGGACGGTGTGAAGGGAGATTCAGTCTGTGTCTGACACCGGGAGTGTGTGATGGGACCGTGTAGTGGAATAATCAGTCTGTGTCTGATCCGGGAGTGTGTGTTGGTACGGTGTGGAGGGAGATTCAGTCTGTGTCTTACCCCGGGAGTGTGTGATGTGACGGTGTGGAGGGAGATTCACTCTGTGTCTGAACCCGGGATTGTTTGATTGGACCGTGTAGAGGAAAAATCACTCTGTCTGACCTCGGGAGTGTGTGACGGGACGGTGTGGAGGGAGATTCACTCTGTGTCTAACCCCGGGAGAGTGTGATGGGCGGTGTAGATGAATAATCACTCTGTGGCTGACCCCGGGAGTGTTTGATGGGACGGTGTGGATATAAATTCACTGTGTCTGACCCCGTGAGTGATTGATGGGACCGTGTAGAGGAATAATCACTCTGTGTCTGACCACGGGAGTGTGTGATGGGACGGTGTGTAGGGAGATTCACTCTGTGTCTGACCCCGGGAGAGTGTGATGGGCGGTGTAGAGGAATTATCACTCTGTGTCTGACCACCGGGATCGTTTGATGGGACCGTGTAGAGGAATAATCACTCTGTGTCTGACCCCGGGAGAGTTTGATGGGGCCGCGTAGAGGAATAATCACTCTGTTTCTGACCCCGGGAATGTTTGATGGGACCGTGTAGAGGAATAATCACTGTGTGTCTGACACCGGGAGTGTGTGATGGGACCGTGTAGAGGAATAATCACACTGTGTCTGACCACGGGATTGTGTGATGGGACGGTGTGAGGGAGATTCACTCTGCGTCTGACCCCGGGAGTTTTTGATGGGACCGTGTAGAGGAATAATCACTCTGTGTCTGACCCTGGGAGTGTTTGATGGTACCGTGTCGAGGAATAATCACTCTGTGTCTGACCCCGGGAGAGTTTGATGGGGCCGCGTAGAGGAATAATCACTCTTTTTCTGACCGCGGGAATGTTTGCTGGGACAGTGTAGAGGAATAATCACTCTGTGTCTGAACCCGGGTGTGTGTGATGGGACGGCGTGGAGGGAGATTCACTCTGTGTCTGACCCCGGGAGTGTTTGATGGGACCGTGTAGAGGAATAATCACTTTGTGTCTGACCCCGACAGAGTGTGATGGGACAGTGTTGAAGGAGATTCACCCTGTGTCTGACACCGGGAGAGTGTAATGGTACCGTGTAGAGGAATAATCTCTCTGTGTCTGACCAGGGAAGAGTTTGATGAGACCTTGTAGAGGAATAATGACTCTGTGTCTGACACCGGGATTGTTTGATGGGACCGTGTAGAGGAATAATCTCTCTGTGTCTGACCCCGGGAGTGTTTGATGGTACCGTGTAGAGGAATAATCTCTCTGTGTCTGACCCCGGGAGAGTGTGATGGGACGGTGTAGAGGGAGATTCAGTCTGTGTCTGACCCCGGGAGTGTTTGATGGGACCGTGTAGAGGAATAATCACACTGTGTCTGACCCCGGGAGCGTGTGATGGGACGGCGTGGAGGGAGATTCACTCTGTGTCTGACCCAGGGAGTGTGTGATGGGACCGTGTAGAGGAATAATCACTCTGTGTCTGACACAGGGATTGTATGATGGGACGGTGTGGAGGGAGATTCAGTCTGTGTCTGACCCCGAGATTGTTTGATTGGACCGTGTAGAGGAAAAATCCCTCTGTCTGACCTCGGGAGTGTGTGATGGGACGGTGTGGAGGGAGATTCACTCTGTGTCTAAACCCGGGAGAGTGTGATGGGCGGTGTAGAGGAATAATCACTCTGTGGCTGACCCCGGGAGTGTTTGATGGGACCGTGTAGAGGAATAATCACGCTGTGTCTGACCACGGGAGTGTGTGATGGGACGGTGTGTAGGGAGATTCACTCTGTGTCTGATCCCGGGAGAGTGTGATGGGCGGTGTAGAGGAATAATCACTGTGTCTGACCACCGGGATCGTTTGATGGGACCGTGTAGAGGAATCATCACTCTGTGTCTGTCCGCGGGAGTGTGTGATGGGACGGCGTAGAGGGAGATTCCCTCTGTGTCTGACCCCGGGACATTTTGATGGGACCGTGTAGAGGAATAATCACTGTGCGTCTGACCCCGGCAGAATGTGATGGGACAGTGTTGAAGGAGATTCACCCTGTGTCTGACACCGGGATTGTTTGATGGGACCGTGTAGAGGAATAATCTCTCTGTGTCTGACCCCGGGAGTGTTTGATGGTACCGTGTAGAGGAATAATCTCTCTGTGTCTGACCCCGGGAGAGTGTGATGGGACGGTGTGGAGGGAGATTCAGTCTGTGTCTGACCCCGGGAGTGTTTGATGGGACCGTGTAGAGTAATAATCACACTGTGTCTGACCCCGGGAGCGTGTGATGGGACGGCGTGGAGGGAGATTCACTCTGTGTCTGACCCCGGGAGTGTGTGATGGGACCGTGTAGAGGAATAATCACTCTGTGTCTGACCCAGGGATTGTATGATGGGACGGTGTGAAGGGAGATTCAGTCTGTGTCTGACACCGGGAGTGTGTGATGGGACCGTGTAGTGGAATAATCAGTCTGTGTCTGATCCGGGAGTGTGTGTTGGTACGGTGTGGAGGGAGATTCAGTCTGTGTCTTACCCCGGGAGTGTGTGATGTGACGGTGTGGAGGGAGATTCACTCTGTGTCTGAACCCGGGATTGTTTGATTGGACCGTGTAGAGGAAAAATCACTCTGTCTGACCTCGGGAGTGTGTGACGGGACGGTGTGGAGGGAGATTCACTCTGTGTCTAACCCCGGGAGAGTGTGATGGGCGGTGTAGATGAATAATCACTCTGTGGCTGACCCCGGGAGTGTTTGATGGGACGGTGTGGATATAAATTCACTGTGTCTGACCCCGTGAGTGATTGATGGGACCGTGTAGAGGAATAATCACTCTGTGTCTGACCACGGGAGTGTGTGATGGGACGGTGTGTAGGGAGATTCACTCTGTGTCTGACCCCGGGAGAGTGTGATGGGCGGTGTAGAGGAATTATCACTCTGTGTCTGACCACCGGGATCGTTTGATGGGACCGTGTAGAGGAATAATCACTCTGTGTCTGACCCCGGGAGAGTTTGATGGGGCCGCGTAGAGGAATAATCACTCTGTTTCTGACCCCGGGAATGTTTGATGGGACCGTGTAGAGGAATAATCACTGTGTGTCTGACACCGGGAGTGTGTGATGGGACCGTGTAGAGGAATAATCACACTGTGTCTGACCACGGGATTGTGTGATGGGACGGTGTGAGGGAGATTCACACTGCGTCTGACCCCGGGAGTTTTTGATGGGACCGTGTAGAGGAATAATCACTCTGTGTCTGACCCTGGGAGTGTTTGATGGTACCGTGTCGAGGAATAATCACTCTGTGTCTGACCCCGGGAGAGTTTGATGGGGCCGCGTAGAGGAATAATCACTCTTTTTCTGACCGCGGGAATGTTTGCTGGGACAGTGTAGAGGAATAATCACTCTGTGTCTGAACCCGGGTGTGTGTGATGGGACGGCGTGGAGGGAGATTCACTCTGTGTCTGACCCCGGGAGTGTTTGATGGGACCGTGTAGAGGAATAATCACTTTGTGTCTGACCCCGACAGAGTGTGATGGGACAGTGTTGAAGGAAATTCACCCTGTGTCTGACACCGGGAGAGTGTAATGGTACCGTGTAGAGGAATAATCTCTCTGTGTCTGACCAGGGAAGAGTTTGATGAGACCTTGTAGAGGAATAATGACTCTGTGTCTGACACCGGGATTGTTTGATGGGACCGTGTAGAGGAATAATCTCTCTGTGTCTGACCCCGGGAGTGTTTGATGGTACCGTGTAGAGGAATAATCTCTCTGTGTCTGACCCCGGGAGAGTGTGATGGGACGGTGTAGAGGGAGATTCAGTCTGTGTCTGACCCCGGGAGTGTTTGATGGGACCGTGTAGAGGAATAATCACACTGTGTCTGACCCCGGGAGCGTGTGATGGGACGGCGTGGAGGGAGATTCACTCTGTGTCTGACCCAGGGAGTGTGTGATGGGACCGTGTAGAGGAATAATCACTCTGTGTCTGACACAGGGATTGTATGATGGGACGGTGTGGAGGGAGATTCAGTCTGTGTCTGACCCCGAGAGTGTGTGATGGGACCGTGTAGAGGAATAATCAGTCTGTGTCTGATCCGGGAGTGTGTGTTGGTACGGTGTGGAGGGAGATTCAGTCTGTGTCTTACCCCGGGAGTGTGTGATGGGACGGTGTGGAGGGAGATTCACTCTGTGTCTGACCCCGGCAGTGTTTGATGGTACCGTGTAGAGGAATAATCACTCTGTGGCTGACCCCGGGAGTGTTTGATGGGACGGTGTGGATATAAATTCACTGTGTCTGACCCCGGGAGTGTGTGATGGGCGGTGTAGAGGAATAATCACTCTGTGTCTGACCCCGGGAGAGTGTGATGGGCGGTGTAGAGGAATAATCACTCAGTGTCTGACCACCGGGATCGTTTGATGGGACCGTGTAGAGGAATAATCACTCTGTGTCTGACCCCGGGAGAGTTTGATGGGGCCGCGTAGAGGAATAATCACTCTGTTTCTGACCCCGGGAATGTTTGATGGGACCGTGTAGAGGAATAATCACTCTGTGTCTGACACCGGGAGTGTGTGATGGGACCGTGTAGAGGAATAATCACACTGTGTCTGACCACGGGATTGTGTGATGGGACGGTGTGAGGGAGATTCACTCTGCGTCTGACCCCGGGAGTTTTTGATGGGACCGTGTAGAGGAATAATCACTCTGTGTCTGAACCTGGGAGTGTTGGATGGTACCGTGTCGAGGAATAATCACTCTGTGTCTGACCCCGGGAGAGTTTGATGGGGCCGCGTAGAGGAATAATCACTCTTTTTCTGACCGCGGGAATGTTTGCTGGGACCGTGTAGAGGAATAATCACTCTGTGTCTGAACCCGGGTGTGTGTGATGGGACGGCGTGGAGGGAGATTCACTCTGTGTCTGACCCCGGGAGTGTTTGATGGGACCGTGTAGAGGAATAATCACTTTGTGTCTGACCCCGACAGAGTGTGATGGGACAGTGTTGAAGGAGATTCACCCTGTGTCTGACACCGGGAGAGTGTAATGGTACCGTGTAGAGGAATAATCTCTCTGTGTCTGACCAGGGAAGAGTTTGATGAGACCTTGTAGAGGAATAATGACTCTGTGTCTGACACCGGGATTGTTTGATGGGACCGTGTAGAGGAATAATCTCTCTGTGTCTGACCCCGGGAGTGTTTGATGGTACCGTGTAGAGGAATAATCTCTCTGTGTCTGACCCCGGGAGAGTGTGATGGGACGGTGTAGAGGGAGATTCAGTCTGTGTCTGACCCCGGGAGTGTTTGATGGGACCGTGTAGAGGAATAATCACACTGTGTCTGACCCCGGGAGCGTGTGATGGGACGGCGTGGAGGGAGATTCACTCTGTGTCTGACCCAGGGAGTGTGTGATGGGACCGTGTAGAGGAATAATCACTCTGTGTCTGACACAGGGATTGTATGATGGGACGGTGTGGAGGGAGATTCAGTCTGTGTCTGACCCCGAGAGTGTGTGATGGGACCGTGTAGAGGAATAATCAGTCTGTGTCTGATCCGGGAGTGTGTGTTGGTACGGTGTGGAGGGAGATTCAGTCTGTGTCTTACCCCGGGAGTGTGTGATGGGACGGTGTGGAGGGAGATTCACTCTGTGTCTGACCCCGGCAGTGTTTGATGGTACCGTGTAGAGGAATAATCTCTCTGTGTCTGACCCCGGGAGTGTTTGATGGGACCGTGTAGAGGAATAATCAGTCTGTGTCTGACCCGGGAGTGTGTGATGGGACGATTTGGAGCGAGATTCACACTGTGTCTGACCCCGGGAGTGTTTGATGGGACCGTGTAGAGGAATAATCACTCTGTGTCTGACCACGGGAGTGTGTGATGGGACGGTGTGTAGGGAGATTCACTCTGTGTCTGACCCCGGGAGAGTGTGATGGGCGGTGTAGAGGAATAATCACTCTGTGTCTGACCACCGGGATCGTTTGATGGGACCGTGTAGAGGAATCATCACTCTGTGTCTGACCGCGGGAGTGTGTGATGGGACGGCGTAGAGGGAGATTCACTCTGTGTCTGACCCCGGGACTGTTTGATGGGACCGTGTAGAGGAATAATCACTGTGTGTCTGACCCCGGCAGAATGTGATGGGACAGCGTTGAAGGAGATTCACCCTGAGTCTGACACCGGGAGAGTGTGATGGTACCGTGTAGAGGAATAATCACTCTGTGTCTGACCACGGAAGAGTTTGATGTGACCTTGTAGATGAATAATGACTCTGCGTCTGACACCGGGATTGTTTGACGGTACCGTGTAGAGGAATAATCCCTCTGTGTCTGACCCTGGGAGTGTGTGATTGGACGGTGTGGAGGGAGATTCACTCTGTGTCTGACCCCGGGAGTGTTTGATTGGACCGTGTAGAGGAATAATCCCTCTGTGTCTGACCCTGGGAGTGTGTGATGGGACTGTGTGGAAGGAGATTCACACTGTGTCTGACCCCGGGAGTGTTTGATGGAACCATGTAGAGAAATAATCACTCTGTGTTTGACCACGGGAGTGAGTGATGGAACGGTGTGGAGGGAGATTCACTCTGTGTCTGAACCCGGGATTGTTTGATTGGACCGTGTAGAGGAAAAATCACTCTGTCTGACCTCGGGAGTGTGTGACGGGACGGTGTGGAGGGAGATTCACTCTGTGTCTAACCCCGGGAGAGTGTGATGGGCGGTGTAGAGGAATAATCACTCTGTGGCTGACCCCGGGAGTGTTTGATGGGACGGTGTGGATATAAATTCACTGTGTCTGACCCCGTGAGTGATTGATGGGACCGTGTAGAGGAATAATCACTCTGTGTCTGACCACGGGAGTGTGTGATGGGACGGTGTGTAGGGAGATTCACTCTGTGTCTGACCCCGGGAGAGTGTGATGGGCGGTGTAGAGGAATTATCACTCTGTGTCTGACCACCGGGATCGTTTGATGGGACCGTGTAGAGGAATAATCACTCTGTGTCTGACCCCGGGAGAGTTTGATGGGGCCGCGTAGAGGAATAATCACTCTGTTTCTGACCCCGGGAATGTTTGATGGGACCGTGTAGAGGAATAATCACTGTGTGTCTGACACCGGGAGTGTGTGATGGGACCGTGTAGAGGAATAATCACACTGTGTCTGACCACGGGATTGTGTGATGGGACGGTGTGAGGGAGATTCACTCTGCGTCTGACCCCGGGAGTTTTTGATGGGACCGTGTAGAGGAATAATCACTCTGTGTCTGACCCTGGGAGTGTTTGATGGTACCGTGTCGAGGAATAATCACTCTGTGTCTGACCCCGGGAGAGTTTGATGGGGCCGCGTAGAGGAATAATCACTCTTTTTCTGACCGCGGGAATGTTTGCTGGGACAGTGTAGAGGAATAATCACTCTGTGTCTGAACCCGGGTGTGTGTGATGGGACGGCGTAGAGGGAGATTCACTCTGTGTCTGACCCCGGGAGTGTTTGATGGGACCGTGTAGAGGAAAAATCACTGTGTGTCTGACCCCGGCAGAGTGTGATGGGACAGTGTTGAAGGAGATTCACCCTGTGTCTGACACCGGGAGAGTGTAATGGTACCGTGTAGAGGAATAATCTCTCTGTGTCTGACCAGGGAAGAGTTTGATGAGACCTTGTAGAGGAATAATGACTCTGTGTCTGACACCGGGATTGTTTGATGGGACCGTGTAGAGGAATAATCTCTCTGTGTCTGACCCCGGGAGTGTTTGATGGTACCGTGTAGAGGAATAATCTCTCTGTGTCTGACCCCGGGAGAGTGTGATGGGACGGTGTGGAGGGAGATTCAGTCTGTGTCTGACCCCGGGAGTGTTTGATGGGACCGTGTAGAGGAATAATCACACTGTGTCTGACCCCGGGAGCGTGTGATGGGACGGCGTGGAGGGAGATTCACTCTGTGTCTGACCCCGGGAGTGTGTGATGGGACCGTGTAGAGGAATAATCACTCTGTGTCTGACCCAGGGATTGTATGATGGGACGGTGTGGAGGGAGATTCAGTCTGTGTCTGACCCCGGGAGTGTGTGATGGGACCGTGTAGTGGAATAATCAGTCTGTGTCTGATCCGGGAGTGTGTGTTGGTACGGTGTGGAGGGTGATTCAGTCTGTGTCTTACCTCGGGAGTGTGTGATGTGACGGTGTGGAGGGAGATTCACTCTGTGTCTGACCCCGGCAGTGTTTGATGGTACCGTGTAGAGGAATAATCTCTCTGTGTCTGACCCCGGGAGTGTGTGATGGGACGGCGTGGAGGCAGATTCACTCTGTGTCTGACCCCGGGAGAGTTTGATGGGGCCGCGCAGAGGAATAATCACTCTGTTTCTGACCCGGCGAATGTTTGATGGGACCGCGTAGAGGAATATTCACTCTGTGTCTGACCCCGGGAGTGTGTGATGGAACAATGTAGAGGAATAATCCCTGTGTGTCTGACCCTGGGAGTGTGTGATGGGACTGTGTGGAAGGAGATTCACACTGTGTCTGACCCCGGGAGTGTTTGATGGAACCATGTAGAGGAATAATCACTCTGTGTTTGACCACGGGAGTGTGTGATGGAACGGTGTGGAGGGAGATTCACTCTGTGTCTGACCCCGGGATTGTTTGATTGGACCGTGTAGAGGAAAAATCCCTCTGTCTGACCTCGGGAGTGTGTGATGGGACGGTGTGGAGGGAGATTCACTCTGTGTCTAAACCCGGGAGAGTGTGATGGGCGGTGTAGAGGAATAATCACTCTGTGGCTGACACCGGGAGTGTTTGATGGGACCGTGTAGAGGAATAATCACGCTGTGTCTGACCACGGGAGTGTGTGATGGGACGGTGTGTAGGGAGATTCACTCTGTGTCTGATCCCGGGAGAGTGTGATGGGCGGTGTAGAGGAATAATCACTGTGTCTGACCACCGGGATCGTTTGATGGGACCGTGTAGAGGAATCATCACTCTGTGTCTGTCCGCGGGAGTGTGTGATGGGACGGCGTAGAGGGAGATTCCCTCTGTGTCTGACCCCGGGACATTTTGATGGGACCGTGTAGAGGAATAATCACTGTGCGTCTGACCCCGGCAGAATGTGATGGGACAGTGTTGAAGGAGATTCACCCTGTGTCTGACACCGGGATTGTTTGATGGGACCGTGTAGAGGAATAATCTCTCTGTGTCTGACCCCGGGAGTGTTTGATGGTACCGTGTAGAGGAATAATCTCTCTGTGTCTGACCCCGGGAGAGTGTGATGGGACGGTGTGGAGGGAGATTCAGTCTGTGTCTGACCCCGGGAGTGTTTGATGGGACCGTGTAGAGGAATAATCACACTGTGTCTGACCCCGGGAGCGTGTGATGGGACGGCGTGGAGGGAGATTCACTCTGTGTCTGACCCCGGGAGTGTGTGATGGGACCGTGTAGAGGAATAATCACTCTGTGTCTGACACAGGGATTGTATGATGGGACGGTGTGAAGGGAGATTCAGTCTGTGTCTGACACCGGGAGTGTGTGATGGGACCGTGTAGTGGAATAATCAGTCTGTGTCTGATCCGGGAGTGTGTGTTGGTACGGTGTGGAGGGAGATTCAGTCTGTGTCTTACCCCGGGAGTGTGTGATGTGACGGTGTGGAGGGAGATTCACTCTGTGTCTGAACCCGGGATTGTTTGATTGGACCGTGTAGAGGAAAAATCACTCTGTCTGACCTCGGGAGTGTGTGACGGGACGGTGTGGAGGGAGATTCACTCTGTGTCTAACCCCGGGAGAGTGTGATGGGCGGTGTAGATGAATAATCACTCTGTGGCTGACCCCGGGAGTGTTTGATGGGACGGTGTGGATATAAATTCACTGTGTCTGACCCCGTGAGTGATTGATGGGACCGTGTAGAGGAATAATCACTCTGTGTCTGACCACGGGAGTGTGTGATGGGACGGTGTGTAGGGAGATTCACTCTGTGTCTGACCCCGGGAGAGTGTGATGGGCGGTGTAGAGGAATTATCACTCTGTGTCTGACCACCGGGATCGTTTGATGGGACCGTGTAGAGGAATAATCACTCTGTGTCTGACCCCGGGAGAGTTTGATGGGGCCGCGTAGAGGAATAATCACTCTGTTTCTGACCCCGGGAATGTTTGATGGGACCGTGTAGAGGAATAATCACTGTGTGTCTGACACCGGGAGTGTGTGATGGGACCGTGTAGAGGAATAATCACACTGTGTCTGACCACGGGATTGTGTGATGGGACGGTGTGAGGGAGATTCACTCTGCGTCTGACCCCGGGAGTTTTTGATGGGACCGTGTAGAGGAATAATCACTCTGTGTCTGACCCTGGGAGTGTTTGATGGTACCGTGTCGAGGAATAATCACTCTGTGTCTGACCCCGGGAGAGTTTGATGGGGCCGCGTAGAGGAATAATCACTCTTTTTCTGACCGCGGGAATGTTTGCTGGGACCGTGTACAGGAATAATCACTCTGTGTCTGAACCCGGGTGTGTGTGATGGGACGGCGTAGAGGGAGATTCACTCTGTGTCTGACACCGGGAGTGTTTGATGGGACCGTGTAGAGGAAAAATCACTGTGTGTCTGACCCCGGCAGAGTGTGATGGGACAGTGTTGAAGGAGATTCACCCTGTGTCTGACACCGGGAGAGTGTAATGGTACCGTGTAGAGGAATAATCTCTCTGTGACTGACCAGGGAAGAGTTTGATGAGACCTTGTAGAGGAATAATCTCCCTGTGTCTGACCCCGGGAGTGTTTGATGGTACCGTGTAGAGGAATAATCTCTCTGTGTCTGACCCCGGGAGAGTGTGATGGGACGGTGTGGAGGGAGATTCAGTCTGTGTCTGACCCCGGGAGTGTTTGATGGGACCGTGTAGAGGAATAATCACACTGTGTCTGACCCCGGGAGCGTGTGATGGGACGGCGTGGAGGGAGATTCACTCTGTGTCTGACCCCGGGAGTGTGTGATGGGACCGTGTAGAGGAATAATCACTCTGTGTCTGACCCAGGGATTGTATGATGGGACGGTGTGGAGGGAGATTCAGTCTGTGTCTGACCCCGGGAGTGTGTGATGGGACCGTGTAGTGGAATAATCAGTCTGTGTCTGATCCGGGAGTGTGTGTTGGTACGGTGTGGAGGGTGATTCAGTCTGTGTCTTACCTCGGGAGTGTGTGATGTGACGGTGTGGAGGGAGATTCACTCTGTGTCTGACCCCGGCAGTGTTTGATGGTACCGTGTAGAGGAATAATCTCTCTGTGTCTGACCCCGGGAGTGTGTGATGGGACGGCGTGGAGGCAGATTCACTCTGTGTCTGACCCCGGGAGAGTTTGATGGGGCCGCGCAGAGGAATAATCACTCTGTTTCTGACCCGGCGAATGTTTGATGGGACCGCGTAGAGGAATATTCACTCTGTGTCTGACCCCGGGAGTGTGTGATGGAACAATGTAGAGGAATAATCCCTGTGTGTCTGACCCTGGGAGTGTGTGATGGGACTGTGTGGAAGGAGATTCACACTGTGTCTGACCCCGGGAGTGTTTGATGGAACCATGTAGAGGAATAATCACTCTGTGTTTGACCACGGGAGTGTGTGATGGAACGGTGTGGAGGGAGATTCACTCTGTGTCTGACCCCGGGATTGTTTGATTGGACCGTGTAGAGGAAAAATCCCTCTGTCTGACCTCGGGAGTGTGTGATGGGACGGTGTGGAGGGAGATTCACTCTGTGTCTAAACCCGGGAGAGTGTGATGGGCGGTGTAGAGGAATAATCACTCTGTGGCTGACCCCGGGAGTGTTTGATGGGACCGTGTAGAGGAATAATCACGCTGTGTCTGACCACGGGAGTGTGTGATGGGACGGTGTGTAGGGAGATTCACTCTGTGTCTGATCCCGGGAGAGTGTGATGGGCGGTGTAGAGGAATAATCACTGTGTCTGACCACCGGGATCGTTTGATGGGACCGTGTAGAGGAATCATCACTCTGTGTCTGTCCGCGGGAGTGTGTGATGGGACGGCGTAGAGGGAGATTCCCTCTGTGTCTGACCCCGGGACATTTTGATGGGACCGTGTAGAGGAATAATCACTGTGCGTCTGACCCCGGCAGAATGTGATGGGACAGTGTGGAGGGAGATTCAGTCTGTGTCTGACCCCGGGAGTGTTTGATGGGACCGTGTAGAGGAATAATCACACTGTGTCTGACCCCGGGAGCGTGTGATGGGACGGCGTGGAGGGAGATTCACTCTGTGTCTGACCCCGGCAGTGTTTGATGGGACCGTGTAGAGGAATAATCTCTCTGTGTCTGACCCCGGGAGTGTGTGATTGGACGGTGTGGAGGGAGATTCACTCTGTGTCTGACCCCGGCAGTGTTTGATTGTACCGTGTAGAGGAATAATCTCTCTGTGTCTGACCCCGGGAGTGTGTGATTGGACGGTGAGGATTG